>NC_141896.1:11800271-11852857 GCF_030686135.1 Camelina sativa | reverse complement strand
AGATTGGATCAAAATCTAAGGCTCTCGCTGCATAGATAAATAGTCTGAGATCAAACCAAAACTCGAGCCCTAAACAATTTCTATATGACCAATTGCGTTGCCCTCTTCTTTTGGTCAGCTTTCCTTATAGTAGTAAACTTATAGTTGCTATGTTTAAGCCCTTAAGTTCATATTACATTTTATTGTATTGTTGTGTGATCTTATCGATAGATCATATATAATGCAAAGTTTTCTTATCTCTCTCTGACGTAGAAAAAATAAAACCAAAATAGAAAATATGTTTCTACAAGAATGATATTGGACATCTAAACAATATTACATAGTTGGACTTTACTTCATATTTGGGTGATCTCCAATACTTTTTCCTCATTTCCACATAGTGTAATGAGTAGTGTAATTACAAAGAGAAAAGTGTAAAAACTTCTAAATTGAAAAGTCTACGGATGAACTGGACTTGTGGACCAAACCAGAAGTCGCCATCTAATAAGACTTTAAAGCTAATCTACTAAAACCACTCAACTAGTCAAACATTACATACGATGACTTGTAGATGAAGTCAAGAAGTCAACGTCAATGAAGGACCCCCATTAAATTACTATTAGCAAATTACATGTTCTACTTCACATACAGATCTGTGACTTCCCTTCTTCTATTGTGAGAAAGAGATAAAAAAAAATGGAGACAAAGAGTGAAGAGAAGCTAAGTGTCATCGAACTACTAATACGAGCTGTGAAGATACTCTTTGGTAACATCAATCTCGCTCTTTTCCTCTTCCTCTGCTCTCTCCCACTGTTTTGTTTCTTGATCTTCTTCGAGCTCTCCCTCCAAACCACTGTCTCACTCGCTTCTCGATACCTCTATAAGCTAGTCACTTCTGACGAGGACTTGTCGGAGAATGATCTAATTCCATGGTTGATTCACACATCTCTGCTCTACTTCATTCCCTACACCTTTCTTGACCTCTTTACCACCACCACAATCGTTGCAGCATCTTCGATTATTTACACGTCTCAGGAAGAACCATTGGGACTACTTTATTTGGTACGGAGATCTGTCAAAATATGTCAGAACAGAACAGGAGGTTGTCTGATCACATCTCTCTATGTCCTTGTCTTGTCAACCTCTGTTTTATTCGGTGTTTTATCTGGTTCGACCGCCTACTTATTGATTGTTTCTCTCACAATCGAGCACCAAATATTCCTTAAAGAATCAGTGGTCTTGGCCCTCTTGGCAGTGTTGTTCGATGTGGTGGTTATTCTCATTCACGGAACTGTCTTCATAGTTCTGGCTACAAAGTTCTGCAAGTGGAGCGCGGGATGGAACATTAGTATGGTTGTTTCGGTCTTAGAGGAGGATGAAGATGGTAAAGGCATCTACGGAAGTAATGCTCTGTCACTTTCGGCTTGGTATGTAAGAGGCCAAGAAAAGCGTGACGTAGGGATGATGCTATTGTTCTTCGTCGGTGCTTTCCTGATGAGGATGCCATGTATTTACTTCCAATGCAGTGAGAGTCTTAATGGGAACGGAGTGTTGTACACTGGTCTCTATGTGGGTTTGATTTGTCTCGGGAATGTGGTTAAATGGGTGTCCTGTGTTGTTTGTTATCATGATTGTAACACAAGGGCTCTGAAGAAAAAGGTTGATGTGGAGATTGGATCAAAAGCTAAGGCTTTTGTTGCTACATAGAGAAATTGTTTTGTGACCAAAATCTTAATATCAATCATGTTTTTGCTCACTTTCATCTAAGCTAATAACAAAATGAAGTCTAAAGAAGAAGTTTCTTGGAATATCAATCATAGTGATGCAAACAAATTTCTTGGAATAAAATCAGAAATTTTCATCTGATAAAGACACTTTAAGCTTTATATATAGTAAGTAAAAACCCTACACTACTACTTGTCAAACATTACATACGTTGACTTAAAGAAGAAGTTTACAAGTCAACGTCAATGAAGGACGCCGACCATTAATTTAATTCGAAGATACACATATCTGTGGTTAAGCCTTCTTCTTCTACTTCCAATTGTGACAAAAGAGATCAACAAATGGAGACGAATAGCGAGGAGAAGCAAAGTGTCATCGAACTACTAAAACAAGCTGCGAAGCTACTCTTGTGTAACATCAATCTCTTCTTCTTCCTCTGCCTCTGCTCTCTCCCGCTGTTTTGTTTCTTGATCTTCTTCGAGCTCTCTCTCCAAACCACCGTCGCTTACGCTTCCCAGTTCGTCTCTACTCACTCGAGGGGAGGACTTGCCGGGAGAATGATCTAATTATCATATCAGAAAAAAACAATGATCTGATTCCTTGGCTGATCCAGACTTCTCTGCTCTACTTCTTTCCCTACACCGTTCTCGACCTTCTTACCACCACTACGATCGTTGCAGCATCTTCGATTGTTTACAAGTACGAGGAAGAACCGTTGGGGCTGTTTCATTTGGTACGGAGATCTTTCAAAATATGTCAGAGCAGAGTAGGAGGTTGTCTGATCACATCTCTCTATGTCCTCCTTTGGTCAACCTCTGTTTTCGTATTCTTTTTCTTGTTCTTCTTTCTTCAGTTTCTCTCTGGTTCAACCAACTACTTATACGATACTTATCTCTCACGGGAATACGAAAGATTCCACTACCAACGATTCCACTACCAACGTAGGGGACTGTTCGACGTGGTGGTGGTTCTGACTCTTCTGTTTCAATGTACTTTCTTTATAATTCTGACTGCAAAGTTCAGCAAGTGGAGCGCCGGGTGGAACATGGGTTTGATTGTTTCGGTTTTAGAAGACGACGAAGATGGTCAAGGCATCTATGGAAGTGATGCTCTGTCTCTTTCAACTTGGTATAGAAGAGGGCATGAGAAGCGTGACCTCTAGTTGACGTTGATGTTCTTGGTCTTTGCTCTTGTGATGAGGATGCCATGTTTATACTCCAAATGCAGTGAGAGTTCGAATGGAAATGGAGTGTTCTATACTGGTCTCTATGTGGGTTTGATTTGTATCGGGAATGTGCTTAAATGGGTGACTTGTCTTGCCTGTTACCATGATTGTAAAACTAGGGTTTTGAGGAAGAAGCGTGATATAGAGCAAGCTAAACCTCTTGGTGCTTGAGTGAGTTTGGCTTAGTTCAAATCAACTTTGCATCTTTAAATAAATGGTAAAAAGGCTGATAACTTCTTAAGCTTCATGGCGGCAAAAGCAAGAAAACATGTTGTAAATTGGATTTTGCTACTTTTGTAATGTGTAATGCTACTATGCTAAAAGAAGACATAGTCACTTTTGCAGCTCTTGCGTGTTACAGAAACATGCGTGAAACACATAACATTCTAAAAACAGTAAAAAGCTTTTATTTTGATAAATTCAACGATCCTCAAGATTAGTTTCCTTTCCCTTTTCAATTGGCTTTTGACTCGATTACCTTCTTGGCGAAAGAAGGCAAGCAGAATGCAGCTGAATGAATCTGAAACCCAAAGAATTGAGAGCATAAGCTAAGGGTTAAATGTCTAGACTGCATGAACATGTACACCGAGAGATTGTTTTTTTTACCTCGGCATTGTAAAACTTCAAGGGTCCATTTGACTTGCTGGAGCTCTCGTCAATTGGGTTCAGTGGGTGCTTGAAGTCAACTTCAGGTCCTTCCGTTGAACAGAGCATAAATCCAATAACCCCACTGCAAAATCAAGGATGAAAATGATTACACATTCAGGTTGAGTTATAACGACGAAAAATGTAAAGAGATTGAATGTTAAAGGTCACTAAACATGCCTGGGGTATGTTGGAACGCTGGTCCAAGCATAGTTCACAGAACCCTTGAAGATCTCACGGCAGTTGGAAACAATGTCTTCGATGATGTCCATGTGAAGCCACAAGCTTTCAGCCTGAGTACACACAACTCCACCAGGACGAAGAGCTCTAGCCACGGATTGGAAGAAGGGTTTCTCAAAGAGCTCCTTTGCAGGACCTGACATACATCAGCAAGCGTAATCATAGTTAAAAGCCTGCTTCTTTAGATTTTGTTCAAAATAACAACAAGGGATAATATGATTGACATGTGGATGGTAGTAGTTACCTATTGGGTCTGATGAGTCAACAATAACAGCATCATATGATCCTTCAGCAGCATTCTTCAAGAAAGCAACACCTGCAATGATTCACCAATCCCTCAGTTTGAATAATGATTGATTTACAAATGGCAAAATGTGTTAAACATAACTACATAGTGTTTTTGATAGAGAGATAAAACGTGGCAGTATAGTACCATCGCCAATGACGAGGTTCACGCGAGGATCCTCATATCCAATTGCTACATCAGGGAAAAATTGCTTAGACACCTGAAAATTACCAGTAGATGGAAACATATTAAACGATAATACATATGTTTTTCAAATAAATGGCATTTATCAAAACAGAGATGCAGGAAAGGTGACCACTCACGTCGACCACCATTTTATCAATTTCACACATGTCAATGTGCTCAACAGTAGGATGACGTGCAACTTCCCGCAGGACACCACCATCTCCTCCTCCAATGACCAAGACCTATAGAAAAACTAGAAAGACATTGATCAGATACACTCTGGCTTATAGCTTTACTGGCTAAAAGCAAAAAAAACAGCATTTTAAAATGCTCCACTTTACCATTACCGAAATACTTAGATAACCAATTTTGGATGTAAGAAGCTTTTGATTATATATCTTTTTTTCTCAAGCAAACCACAATAACAAAGCTAGACTATAATCAATTAAGCGAATTATAAAAAATTCAATCATATTATGATTACACAATAAAGTTACTCGAGTTCTCAAACTTTGCCAGATGAGAACGTGGGACAGTGTAACCTTTTTTTATCAAGAGGCCATCAAAGTTTGCAACATCTAAAAAGCAAACAAATATTGATCATCCAATCTACTTTTTATCTAGTGGACATTCCTATCACCACCCTGTAGTGTATAATCATTTAGGCCAGCTCAATTAGTTTCTATATTCACATCTGATAAAAGGTACTCTGGTTGCTCTATTTTTCTCCATAAGTAATGATTCCTTCATCCTACTTTACTGGAGAAGAAACATGTCGACTTAAAATAAAAGATATTTCATTACATTCCAAAGCAGTAGACTTTTGATTACACACACACCACCCAAACCGCAATAAAGGTTACTAAAAGGATAGAAGTATACCTTCTTAGGGTTAGGGATGGAACACAAAGGAAGATGAGTGATCATTTCTTGATAGGCACATTCATCTCTTTCAGTAAGTTGGATTACTCCATCCAAAACCAAAACTTTTCCATATGTTGCAGACTAAGAAAATTCAAAAAGCTAACAATCAAAATGAATGTTCCTATATAAAGATAAATCACAGATAAAAAAAAAAAAAAAACAGAGAAATTGATTGTTTTTGGTTAACCTGGAAAACAATCACATCCTGGTAATCAGATTTGCCCTGAAACAAAACTTTCTCAACCTTCAAAGAGTGTGCCTCACCTGCAATTGTATAAAAACAGAGTTTTAAAAAACAAAACTCAAAAAGCTCAAGACTTTATGGAAAAAACCAAGAATTTAGCGTTTCCCTTATACCTGGCCACATGGGACTCATTTCAGAGAACCACCCAGGAATCACAGTGGAGAAACAAGCAGGCTCCTTTGTCTGATCTCCGTTCTCTGTCTCCATGGAAGCGACGGCGGCGGAGCCATTATCAGCCGCCTCCTCTTCTCTAGGTCTCTTCAAATCAGTGGCGGAGGATTCTTTAGCATCCATGGCAGTTGAAGCTCTGCTGAGACTCCCAAAGAAACGCCGAGAGAGAGAGAAATGAGAGAGAGGGATTAGGGTTTTTGTGAGGTGGTGATTATGATGTGAAGTGAAGCGGAAGATATTATAAGCAAGAGGAGGAGGGCGTAGAAGTGTAAATATCATTTTTCTTTTTTATAATTAATATTGATTTTTTTTTATTTCAACGTATGCAAAATTGGGAAATTATTATGTGATGATAATAGTACAAAGTTTATTTTGCCTCGAATATAACGTTTTCTTTTTAGCTTTTTGGCTTTTTATGTTCTGTTTTTTTCCTTTATTCGTCTCTCTCTCAGTCTCTCTGATGTCCTCTCAGAGGAACGTTTACTCTACGCGCTACCGCTACCTAACCCCACGTGCAAACAAAATTCTCTTATACCAAAAGGTCCGAAACATATATGGTACGTCGGTAACCGTATGGTACTAGGCAGCAAAAGCCTGCTCTCTCTACTTGAAGATGTGTAACGACGCGTGATTGATTATTTGATAGTAGAGATGACTCGCAAAATGAGTATGTATGATGATGATGTATCCATATAGTTGAAGAAAGTTTTGTTCCATTTGGGAAGTGGGAACAAGTTGTGGTCTATAAAGACGACGAATGCTTCAGTCTGTATACCATAGCGTATACTTCCCCCATATAAGCGAATTGGATCAGAAGGTTTAGCCCATTATAATATTAGGCCCAGTATAATGAAACATAGAATATAACCCTTTTTTTTTTTTTTTTTTTTGCTTTGCAGCTAAGATTTACATTTTCTCTGGCCAAAAAAAAAAAAAAGGGAAAATACATTACTTGAAAAATGTAGGCATATAGAGACAGACTAAATTGTTTGACAAAAAAAAAAAAAAAAAGAGACAGACTAAACAATATTTTTTTTATGTTAAACTCTATTTTGTCGATCAAAATTGTGGTGTGTATAGTGTATGAGGAGTTTTGAATCAGCACTAGCTGTTAGAAACTTAGCTACTAGATAGTATATGGTAAAGCCAAAGATTAATAATGCTGTTTTCAATTTCATACGTTTGTTCCTACAGATCTTGTTAGGCAATTCAATCGAACGGTCCATTGTATATAAGGTTTTAGTTGATGCCGAACCTTATATGAAAACAGAAGGCAAATATCGCACAGGAGAAAAAAGGTGATGACACAATCTATATAAAAAGAGAACTTATATGGGCATAGCCACATCATAACTTTAAAATGATTTTTCTATAAATTAGCAAAAAGGCTCATTTATGTATCACTGGACTATGAAAGTAATCTTTTAACACATCTGAAAGTGTACAAATATTTACAAGCACTTTAACCCAAAAAAAAAAAAAAGAGCATTTGTGACAATTTTCACGGCAAAATTCTGATGATGAATGTTTTAAGTGTATCGATCGGCAATTTTATTGTTTAAATAACAATTCTAACACATATATATATAGGCTTATGTGAACTTAGTATTAGCCAACTCTAAAGATAGAACTGTCCAGCAAATATGTGTTATTTCACCAAATGTAGAACTTAAAATGCCTGAAAATATTGACCAAGTATCATTTCTACTTTTTTTTTTTTTGTCGGCTCATTTCTACTTAAAAACAGGCCTATTAAATACCAAATGTTATACCTAAATATTTGACGAAGTATGTAGTAAAAGTTTGTTGGAAGCTCTGTAATACCGGGTCCATCGCTCCCCCGATTACATGCATGTGGTGTTAAACTATTCGTTAAATTGGACTAAGTGAGTCGTATAAGAATGATTATGAATGACTCAAACATATAAAAGCAATATAGTAGCGAGATTAGAAACGTAATCTCATAATTCTTTTAAAGCATTATCTTAATCTTTTGTTTGCCAACACACATTGTGGACCACTCACCACTCTAATGATAGTACCGATATAACTAAAATAATTCACCTGTTTTAATGTGGGGTAGGTGAACCACTCAAATCCATCGTCCCTTCAAATATATTGGGAGAAGTAACAGTGGAACACACTTATTATACATAGTTTGAATAAATATCTATGCCAAAATCCCCTATATAATCCCTTATAGTTTAACACACAATCTTTTTTTTGTATACTATATACTTTTTATAAGTTTGTTACAAAATATGTTATAAACTAAATATAAATTGGTTAAAAAAAAAGTTATAGATTAATTGGTCAATCTGTGGGATATATTAATACACTCAAGAATATCCCAAAGAATATTCCAATAATTTATACAATTTTCAAAATAAAATCTTTAGTATTTCATGTATTGTTACAAAATATATATTGTTAGGTATAAAAAAACTGTTAGGCATAAAAAGAAATAAAATCTTGGCAATTTATCACATTTAATCATGATTTCTGAGATCTTATTGTGCAGTTTAAAATAAAATCTTACCTAAGCAAGAGTCATATTAAAACAATTTTTTACCAAACATGTTCAAAAATTACAATAAAAACAAACAATAAACATAACAATTTCTCATACACAAAATTACAAAATTAACAATATAAAACTTACAAAATAGGTATTTTTCAAGCCATCATATTTAGCATATGATTTTATTGCATAATGTTTTATCCAATTTTTTTTAAAAAATAATCATATAAATTATATTTTATTCTAAAATTATAATATAAATAAAAAAAATTTCAGGTCCTAATCTAGTATACTATATTAAAATAATATTTATATACATTTTAGTGTAGAAAAATAAAATAAATATTTAGTATTATTATCTAAACTTGTCCCCATCCATACACACGTGGAAAAATGCAGTGTTATTATCTAAACTTGGTTTCCTTCTATGTTTTGTTAAATGTGAAATCATTACTCGTGTGTAAGCCTATAAAGACAACAGAGCTCACCAAAATATAAGAGAGAGAGCATCATCATCGTGTAGAGAGAACATTACACACCGTACGTAGAGAAGAAGAAACAAAAGTAATTAGCCATGGCGTCAAGAAAAGTTTCTTCGTTGCTCGCTCGATCCTTCATGTCCTCCTCGCCTTCTCTGTTATCTCTTAGAGGTATGTATATCGCTGATACGATCCATTTTGTAAAATGATCGCTTGTTAGCTCCGATCAGACTCTGTGGCACTGTTCATAATGTGATGCTCAATTCAACGATCGAAATCGTAATCTTACTTTATTGATTTTTTTTACATGTTCTCTCTTCGATCTGATGATGGTCTCCAAGTTTTTTGGATTCTGTATCAATATTTGCAGATCGCTCATTGTCTTTTGATCTTTGGTTACTTCTTGATTGATTTTGATGTTCGTGGTCTCTATCGGATCGAAATAGATTGATTCCTGTTCTGTTTTGTTTTCTTCATCAGGTATGAACAGAGGAATTCAGAGATACAGTAACTTTGCTGCTGCTCTTGAAAACACTATTACTCCACCTGTGAAAGTTGAACACACACAGCTCTTAATCAATGGAAGATTCGTTGATGCAGCCTCTGGTAAGAATTAGCACTTTGTCAACAATATCTTAAAGCTTGTAACAAATAATTGAGACTTTTTCTTGTTTAAATTTTTTTACAGGAAAAACTTTTCCTACTCTTGATCCAAGAAATGGTGAAGTGATTGCTCAGGTAGCTGAAGGTGATGCAGAAGACGTAAACCGTGCGGTTGCGGCTGCACGAAAGGCCTTTGATGAAGGACCATGGCCTAGAATGACAGCTTATGTATTAAAAAATAAAACAACTTCTTCTATCTTTGTGTTTGTATATATTTTGTGCTTTTGAAATGTTCTCTCAGCTTTGGTTAATTTGATTTCTTCAGGAGAGATCAAAGATACTGTTTCGTTTAGCTGACTTGATCGAGAAACATAATGATGAGATTGCTGCTCTTGAGACTTGGGATAATGGGAAACCTTTTGAACAATCTGCTAAAATTGAAGTTCCAATGATTGTTAGGGTGTTCCGGTACTATGCTGGTGAGTGAAACTACTGATGCCTTTTATTGTGTGCCCATAAGATTTTTGACTCATCAAAATTTGTGCTTTATCTTTCGATGAGTTTTTCAGGTTGGGCAGACAAGATCCATGGAATGACAGTTCCAGCTGATGGTCCACACCATGTGCAGACCTTGCATGAGCCTATAGGTGTCGCTGGACAGATCATCCCATGGAACTTCCCTCTTCTCATGCTTTCTTGGAAACTTGGACCAGCTTTAGCTTGTGGAAACACCCTTGTTCTCAAGACCGCTGAGCAAACTCCTCTATCTGCACTCCTTGTTGGAAGACTACTTCATGAGGTAACAACGTGCTCTTGCGTTTGCTACCATCTGATTACTTGAAAACTTAATATAGGCTTTTACGATTTCACTCAAGCTAGTATTTAACATATGTTATGTTTTGTTAAGTAACTGATATTTTATGACAGGCTGGACTTCCTGAAGGGGTTGTAAATATAGTTTCTGGATTTGGTGCTACAGCTGGTGCAGCGGTAGCTAGTCACATGGACATTGATAAGGTTTATAATACAAACCTTGAAAGATTCTTCTTATCTCACCGTATTCTGCAATGGTTGTATATCTTTTTCCTTAGATCTTCTCTTGGAACAGTTTCTCCAAGCATAAAAATACAAACCAGGCAGTTTAGTAAACATTTTGTTTCTGATAAATCTTATGCACTATACAGGTTGCTTTCACCGGGTCTACTGAAGTTGGGAAGATCATTCTTGAGTCGGCTGCAAAAAGCAACCTTAAGCCAGTGACTCTTGAGCTTGGAGGCAAGTCAGCATTCATTGTATGTGAAGATGCTGATGTGGATAAGGCCGTTGAGCTTGCACATTTCGCTTTGTTCTTTAACCAGGTAACATCACTTGAAACACCTCAACATATGAGTTATATGGTACCCATCCCTTTTTGATAAGTATAGCCTGTTCTGTTTAAATTGTAGGGACAATGCTGTTGTGCTGGCTCGCGTACATTTGTACATGAACGCGTGTATGATGAGTTTGTAGCGAAAGCTAAAGCTCGTGCTGTCAATCGCTCTGTTGGAGATCCCTTCAAGTCAGGCATTGAGCAAGGTCCCCAGGTACACAGAACAAAACCTTACCAAGATCTCGGTGAAAAAAACAGAACAGCATTTTCAAAATTCCTAAACTTATTTTGAAAAAAAAAAAAAAAAAACAGGTTGACTCAGAGCAATTCAACAAAATCCTGAAGTACATCAAACATGGAGTTGAGTCTGGAGCCACATTACAAGCTGGAGGTGACCGGCTTGGTTCCAAGGGTTACTACATTCAACCAACAGTCTTCTCAGACGTGAAAGTAAGTAAAGAGAAGATTACCCCTTAAAACAAAACTTAACTGTCATCACAGTTTCTTGCTAATTATATGGACCGTATCAAACTTGGCAGGATGACATGCTCATAGCCACAGACGAGATATTCGGACCGGTTCAAACCATACTGAAGTTCAAGTACAAATCTAATGCTAAACCAAATATTTCCTCTTTGTTGTCATGTTTTGATTTAGACTTTACTTTACTGATGGCTTTTAATGTCTCTTCCTTTAGGGATCTTGATGAGGTGATTGCAAGGGCAAACAAATCGATGTATGGTTTAGCTGCGGGAGTGTTCACACAGAATCTGGACACAGCAAACCGGCTGATGCGAGCGCTCAGGGTTGGAACCGTTTGGATCAACTGTTTTGATCTTTTTGATGCCACGATTCCATTTGGAGGGTATAAGATGAGTGGCATTGGAAGAGAGAAGAGTCTTTACAGTCTTAGCCACTACTTGCAAGTCAAGGCTGTTGTCACTTCCCTCAAGAATCCAGCGTGGCTCTAACAACCGAAGCAAGTATCTCTCGTCCTTCGTTAGCTGCAACTTATGCTTATTTCTCGATGTTGGTTTATTTATTATTGCACTTTTCCTTTGGAAAACCTGGAATTGTACTGTCTTCAGGTTTTCGAGATTTTTTTTCAGAGTAAGTTATCTTCAACACATTTTTATAAATAAAACAACATGAAAATGTGTGATTTATAAAAACATTACTCTTATTAGTTTCAGTGATGTGTATACGAGCCTGACTAATTACAATAGTAGTGGAAACTGAAAGCCTTATCACAGTTTGATTCTGAGCTTTCTAGTGATATGTGATGCTTTTGGATGAACTGTGTTATCAGCAGACTGTTCTGCTTCCACTCAGTTAACAACTTTGAGAATCAAAGACTGTGGAACCTTCTTAACATCTGCATCACCTGAGCCTTTACACTTCTTCATCCCTTTCTCCAAAGCCTTCTCTGTACTCCAACAACTTGTCGAAGCACGCAGCTGGACAATCAGCTTTTCCTGATTTGCTCAGATTTGCAAATGTTTTGTTTAGTCCCAAAAAAAAAGATTCACAACAACTTTATCACACTTCAGACTCAAATCACACACATTAACCACTCAAATCCATCGTCCCTTCAAAAATATTGGGAGAAGTAGTAACACATTTATTTTACAGAGTTTGAAAAATATCTATGCCAACCCTATATTAAAAAATAATATCTATATACTTTTTTAGTGTAGAAATATAAAATTATTTTAGTATATGATTTGGGACAAATCGCGTCGACATGTCCCCATACACACGTGGAAAAATGCAGTGCTATCTATCTTAAATTGGTTTATTTCTATGTTTGTTAAATGTGAAATCATTACTCCGTGTGTAGCCTACAATTACAAAAAGAGCATCATCGTATAGAGAGAACATTTTACACCGTAGAGAAGAAGAAACAAAAGTAATTAGCCATGGCGTCAAGAAAAGTTTCTTCGTTGCTCGCTCGCTCCTTCATATCCTCCTCGCCTTCTCTGTTATCTCTTAGAGGTATATATCTGATGGCTAATACGATCCATTTTTGTAAAAATGATATCTTCTTAGCTCCGATCGGACTCTGTGGCTATGTTCATAATGTGATGTTCAATACAACGATCGAGATCATAATCTTACTTTATTGATCTTTTTTACATTTTCTCTCTTTTATCTGATGATGGTCTCCAAGTTTTTTTGGATTCTGTTGTATCAACTTGTGTTATTTTGTAGATCGCTCATTGTCTGTTGATCGATTGGATGATCGTGGTCTCTATCAGATCGGTTGATTCCTGTTCTGTTTTGTTTTCTTCATCAGGTATGAACAGAGGAATTCAGAGATACAGTAACTTCGCTGCTGATCTTGAAAACACTATTACTCCACCTGTGAAAGTTGAACACACACAGCTCTTAATCAATGGAAGATTCGTTGATGCAGCCTCTGGTAAGAAAATGTTTTTTAGCACTTTGTCAATATCTTAAAGCTTGTTACAAACACTGAGACTTTTTATTACTTGTTTAAATTTTTTTACAGGAAAAACTTTCCCTACTCTGGATCCAAGAAATGGTGAAGTGATTGCTCAGGTAGCTGAAGGTGATGTAGAAGACGTGAACCGTGCTGTTGCAGCTGCACGCAAGGCTTTTGATGAAGGACCATGGCCTAGAATGACAGCTTATGTATTTAAAATAATAAGCAACTTCTTTGTGTTTTGAAATGTTCTCTCAGTTGGTGACCAAAAAGAAATGAAATGTTCGCTCTGTTTTGGTTAATTGATTTCTTCAGGAGAGATCAAGGATACTGTTTCGTTTCGCTGATTTGATCGAGAAACATAATGATGAGCTTGCTGCTCTTGAGAGTTGGGATTGTGGGAAACCTTTTGAACAATCTGCTAAAATTGAAGTGCCAATGCTTGCTAGGGTGTTCCGGTACTATGCTGGTGAGTGAAACCACTGATGCATTTTATTGTGTACCTAAGGTTTCTTCCTCATTATATCCATCTTCATAAACTTTGTGCTTTCTCTTTCGATGAGTTTCTCAGGTTGGGCAGACAAGATCCATGGAATGACAGTTCCAGCAGATGGTCCACACCATGTGCAGACCTTGCATGAGCCTATTGGTGTCGCTGGACAAATCATCCCATGGAACTTCCCTCTTCTCATGCTTTCTTGGAAACTTGGACCAGCTTTAGCTTGTGGAAACACCCTTGTTCTCAAGACTGCTGAGCAAACTCCTCTATCTGCTCTTCTTGTTGGAAGACTACTTCATGAGGTAATAATGTTTGCTCTTGTGTTTGCTACCATCTGTCTACTTGACAACTTATAGGCCTTAGGCTTTCATTCAAGCTTCATTTAACAATATGTTATGTTTTGTTTAAGTAACTGATATTTTATGACAGGCTGGACTTCCTGAAGGAGTTGTAAATATAGTTTCTGGATTTGGTGCTACAGCTGGTGCAGCCATAGCTAGTCACATGGACATTGATAAGGTTTCTAATACAAACCTTGAAAGATTCTTCTTATCTCACCGTTTTCTGCAATGGTTGTATATCTTGTTCCTTAGATCTTTTCTTGGAACAGTTTCTGCAAGCATAAAAATACATACCAGGCAGTAGTAACATTTTGTTTCTGATAAATATTAATTCTGCACTTTACAGGTTGCTTTCACCGGGTCTACTGACGTTGGGAAGATCATTCTTGAGTCGGCTGCAAAAAGCAACCTTAAGCCAGTGACTCTTGAGCTTGGAGGCAAGTCACCATTCATTGTATGTGAAGATGCTGATGTGGATCAGGCCGTCGAGCTTGCACATTTCGCTTTGTTTTTTAATCAGGTAACATCACTTGAAACACCTCAATGTATGAATTAGAGTCATATGATTTCCATGGATATATAGAGTCTTAAGAATCCAGCCTTTTTTGATATGTATAACCTGATCTGTTTAACTTGTAGGGACAATGCTGCTGTGCTGGCTCGCGTACATTTGTACATGAACGTGTGTATGATGAGTTTGTAGAGAAAGCTAAAGCTCGTGCTATCCATCGCTCTGTTGGAGATCCCTTCAAGTCAGGCATTGAGCAAGGTCCCCAGGTACTTAGAACAACATTTAGAAACCGTAACCTAACCAAGATCTTGGTGAAAAAAACAGAACAGCATTTTCAAAATTCCTAAACTTATTTTGGAAATAAAAATAACAGGTGGACTCAGAGCAATTCAACAAAATCCTGAAGTACATCAAACATGGAGTTGAGGCTGGAGCCACATTACAAACTGGAGGTGACCGGCTTGGTTCAAAGGGTTACTACATTCAACCAACAGTCTTCTCAGACGTTAAAGTAAGTGAACAGAAATATTACCCCTTAAAACAAAACTCAATTGTTAGTTTCTTGCGAAAATGAGTTATATGGACTTAAACTTGGCAGGACGACATGCTCATAGCTACAGACGAGATATTCGGCCCGGTTCAAACCATATTGAAGTTTAAGTAAGAATCTAATGCTAAATCAAACTAACGTTTTCTGATTAGACTTTACTGATTTAAACGTTTTCATAGGGATCTTGATGAGGTGATTGCAAGGGCAAACAACTCGAGGTATGGTTTAGCTTCTGGAGTGTTCACACAGAATCTGGACACAGCAAACCGACTGATGCGAGCGCTCAGGGTTGGAACCGTTTGGATTAATTGTTTTGATGTACTTGATGCCACAATTCCATTTGGAGGGTATAAGATGAGTGGCACTGGAAGAGAGAAGAGTCTTTACAGTCTTAGCCACTACTTGCAAGTCAAGGCTGTTGTCACTTCCCTTAAGAATCCGGCCTGGCTCTAAACCGAACCAAGTATCTCGTCCTTAATTGATTTGCACTTTTGCTTTGGGAAACCTGGAATTGTACTGCCTCTAAGTTTTCAACATTTTGAGAGTTATTTATCTTCAACACGTTATGCAAATAAAACAACATGCAAATGTGTGATTGAGAAAAACATACTCTTATTAGTTTCATTGATGTTTATATGACAATAGAATCCATGAATCTCTCTATAAGTAAGCAGTGGCAACTGAAAGCATTTTCACAATAGGAGTAGAGTGGGAACAACATAATACTCTCGATATGGTTCAAGGATTCTTCAGTTTGATTCTGAGCTTTCTAGTGATATGTGATGCTTTTGGATGAACTGGTCGTCGTCTCGTGTTATCAGCAGACTGTTCTGCTTCCACCCAGTTTACAACTTTGAGAATCAAAGACTGTGGAACCTTCTTAACATCTGCATCACCTGAGCCTCTACACTTCTTCATCCCTTTCTCCAAAGCCTTCTCTATAAACTCCATGAACCAGTTTGCAGCTTCTTTCTCTATCTCTTTAACCAACCTCGCCGTGTTTCCTAACCCGGAAGAAGAAGAAGGAGCTGCAGGGTTCTTGTTCTCATCGTTTGATCTCAACTGCTTGTGACTTTGCTGCTGCTGCTTCAAGACAATTCTTCTCTTTGCTGTGGTTTTCTCATGATCATTTGAGTTATGCTGGATTTCGTGTAGGATCACTGACGATCCATTCTCAGATTTGTTCTCAGTAGTAGTAGCAGATGAAGCAGCTGCTTCAATGGACGCTATTTCGTTCATGGTTTCAGCTATCTGGCTGTGAAACTCCAAGAACTTGTCGAAGCAAGCAGCTGGACAATCAGCTTTTGCTGATTTGCTCAGATTTGCAAATGTCCTGTTTAGTCCCAAAAAAAGATTCACATTTCAGACTCAAAACACACATAAATCATACAATGAAAACGACTTAAATTCAGATGTATACTTGAGATGACGAACGGCTGTTTCTGTGGTTGTAGCTTCTCGCAATGCTTGAAGAGCTATCTTCTGAGCCATCTCTCGCTGCTGCATAGCTTCCTGTTCACAGTTACAAAGACATCTCTTAGTATTATAACCAAAACAGTCTTAAAAGACTGTATCAAATTTAATGCAAACCTTGCTCAGTGTGCTAAGTCTTCCTGGTAGACTCAAACTCTTCTCTGGTTTTTCCAACTTACTGTACTTAGATTCATGCTTTGGAGAAACCATCTTCGATATAGATTTTGGAGCATCTCTTTCATCTTCCACCATAGCAGCTGCTGTTGCTCTCCTAGTACGCATACTCGGAGGAGGTGAATCGCTTTTCTTTGCCTACAAAATCAAGATTTAAAAACCCTCTCAACAAAAACCCTTAACGCTTAAAGCCAATAAAGAAAAACACACAGAGCAAAATGTACCTACAGAGGATTTAAAAGGAGTAACAAGAACAGAGGAAACAGAGTTCTTGGTCAACATCTCTCTATCGCAAACACTTCTGCTTCTCGGAAACTTCGAAGTCGGCGGAACAACACAGCTCTTCCTCATCATCGCAGCAGGACTCTCTCCTTTCAAATTCGACAAAAGCCCTCCACCATAAGAGCACCTAACTCCACCAGGTGATCTCCCTCTCGTCATAACAACAGGAGACGCCGCCGTGAATCTCCCATTACCAATCCTATGTTTCGCCGGGGTACACTGATCAAAATCCAAAGGCGCAGGCTTTAACACAAACGGAGACGAAACGTCACCGTTCTGACCCCAAGAACCTCTCCTCGGTCTCGTACCAGACTCTTTCTCAACCTTCCCTCTCGCACTCATCAACGGCTCAGGTGTACCAAGCAGAGGATGCCGTCCCGGAATCGGCCTAGCGCCTTTCATAACCGGAACAGGTGTCCCTGGATCGAGCCGATCAACGTATATAAACTGACCCAACTGCATCTTGTTGCTTAGAACCACGTCGTCTTGATCAGAAGGAAGGCTAACGTAGATCGAATGAGATGAATCAGAGACTTTAATGAAGAAGCCTTGTTTGGGTAATAGATTCTTCTCGTCAAGATCGATGGGAACGATATCTGTGACTTGTAATAACGAGCTTCTGTGTTCTCCGGTCGGTTTAACTCCGGTTTTCATACCGTCGATTAGCTTTTGAAGGATCCCTGGTGCTAAAGCCGCCATTTTTTTTTACAGAGGATTCAAGATTGAGACTTTGTGATTCAGATGTGAAATTCAAGAAATGGGTTTAGATCGCAAAGATTGAACCAATTTAGGGTTTTTTTTTTACACTTAGCTAACGGTAAGATGGAAACAAAATAAAAATCGCAACTTTGTTTTGAATAAAGAAGAAGAAGAAATTGGGGATTTGGTTATTGGAGCGTTGTGAGCAACGGTCGAATTTGGTGGTGGGTCTTTGTATTTTAGTCTTCGTAAATTGTATAATTACAATATTTAATCTGGAGGGATCTTCTTGTTGTTGTTATATATATAACGCTGCTGCGCACGCTAATCATGATTAGGCTACTATGATAGATTCTGGCTTTATCTTTTTTGGCTTTTGCATCTGAGTTGACTGGTGTTATTTTTTCCTAATTAGAGGGTGCACTAAAATTCTCAGTAAACCAAATCAACCATATGTTTTCGGCTAATCTACCATATCTAATTTTTGTATTTGTCAACTATACTTAAAACATTTAATTTTGTTATTAGTATTTAGTAAAAAATCTGCAAAGATATTGTTTGAATGTGTTAAATTGTGTTTGTCTAGTCTATGTAGGTGGATTCGCCACCTCATTTTTTTAAAAATGGTAGATAAATCATAATCATATAGTCAGTGTTTATTATCCATTTTTCCAAAATACAAAGTGTTTATTATCCATTTTTCCATAACCATATGTTTTCGGCTAATCAACCAAATCTAATTATTCTATTAGGCAACTATATTTAAAACATTTAATTTCATTATTAGTAACAGTCAAAAATCTGCAAAGATATTATTTGGGGCATTCTCAAAAATGCCCCTTTTTCTATACCCCTTTTTAAAAATACTCCTTCATGTTGACTATTTTTAAAACTACCCCTTTTATATACAAAATGACCAAATTACCCTTTTTGAGTGACAGCAAGAATGTACAGTCATCAAAATCGAAAATATTTTCCCGCAAAAAAGGTTTCCTGCCAAAAATTCTTTTTCCCGCCAAAATCGAAAAATTTTCCCGAAAAAATTATTTTTTCCCGCCAAAAAAAAATTTTCCCGCCAAAATCGAAAATTTTTCCCGCCAAAAAGATTGAAATTTATACCTTTTTAAAACATTGTAAACGCTTTTAAAAAACTTTTAAAAACGTTTACAAGGTTTTTAAAAGGTTTTTAAACATATTGTAAACGCTTTTAAAAACCATGTAAATGCTTTTAAAAGGTTTTTAAACACCTTGTAAACGCTTTTAAAAACTTTTTAAAAGCATTTACAAGGTGTTTAATATTTTTTTAAAACCCAAAATCTTATAAAAACTTTTACAAGGTTTTTAAAAACATTGTAAAAGCGTTTACAAGGTGTTTAAAAACTTTTTAAAAATCTTTTTAAAAACCATTTGAAAACCTTTTAAAAACCTTTTAAAAACCTTTTAAAATCTTTTAAAAACCTTTTAAAAATCTTGTAAAAGCGTTTACAAGTTGTTTAAAAAACCTTTTAAAACTCTTTAAAAAATCTTGTAAAAGCTTTTACAAGGTGTTTATAAGGCTTTTATAAGGTAGAAACCTTATAAAACCTTTTAAAAACCTTGTAAATTTTTTTTGGCGGGAAAATTTTTTGTCGAAATTTTTTTATCAAAATTTTTTTGACGGGAAATTTTTTTCGAAAATTTTTTGGCGGGAAAATATGTCGGAAATTTTTTGGCGGGAAAATTTTGTTTTTTTCTTTTTATTGAATAAAATAATTTTCATCTAAGGGTAAAATGGTCATTAAAAATTAAAAGAGGGCAAAAATAAAAATAGCCAGAAAAGAGGGTATTTTTGAAAAGGGGTATATCAAAAGGGGCATTTTTAACAAATTGTTTAAATGTGTTAAATTGTGATTGTCTAGTCTATGTGGGTGGGATTCGCCACCTCATTTTTGAAAAATGGTAGGTAAGTCATGTAGTCAGTGTTTATGATCCAATTTTTCAAAATAGATGCTATTTGTAATGAACAAAAAATACTCATGAAAAAATGTCCCTAGCTATTATTTCTCATATTAATTACTATTATTCAAAATTTCTATAAATATTATTATTTATATATTATCCTTAAAGATATGAAATTTTGTATTTTTGTCAAAGGTAATGACGACTTCTTGATCTTTGATCATAAGATCTTGTCGTGATTGATGAATGTGCTTCCAAAGAAACCGAGTACTTATTCGGACACAAAGTTAAGTTGTACTTTGATTCTTTCATTGTTTAATTAACCAAACAAAGAATTTTAAACAATTCATGGAAAGCGTGTATTTGGTATTTTTTCATTGTTTACTTCTAACCGTTAATGTAGAAAATCCTAATTTACATATAAACACGAAAAACAATATCTCTAATCGGATCGGGTTGGTTGGTATGTTACCCACCAAAAAGCCCAAATAAATAAATTATAGGCCCAAAGACGCCACATAACTCGTAACCGCCTCAGCCTTTCTTATCTCTTTTCTTGTCGAAGAAGAAGAAGAAGAAGAAGAAGAAGATCACAAAGTTCATCATAACAGAGTCCGAGGATGAAGCTACGGTTGAGACTTCACGAGACGAGAGAAACCCTAAAACTCGAATTGGCCGATACAGGAACTCTCAACGATCTCCTGCGACGTATCAATCCCACGGCGCCTTCCTCCGTTCATCTTTCGCTTAATCGTAAAGACGAGCTTCTCGCGTCTTCGCCGGAGGATACGCTCCGATCTCTTGGTGTAACATCCGGTGACCTTATCCACTACTCTCTGGATCAATCTGCTTTTATCGCATCTGTTGAGGTTGCGGAGTCTTCGAATTTGGAATTGGGATCGGAAAGTAATCAGGCGGCGGCTGTTCACGATTCGATGGGTATTGGATTCGCAGAGGTTGATGATGTTGTCCCAGATCAAGCCAAACCGAATCCGACTTCCACCGTGGAAGATCCAGCAGAAGGATCCAAGACGGGTATAGAGAGTCCAGAGCCGATGGATGTGGAGGAGCTTGATGACATGGAAGACATGGAGCTCGCTGCCGCTGAAAGCAAAAGGTTAAGTGAACCATTCTTCTTGAGAAATATATTGCTTGAGAAATCTGGTGATACCAGTGAATTGACTACTTTGGCTTCCTCAGTTCATGCGGTTATGTTAGAATCTGGATTCGTGCTGTTCGATTCAGGGTCTGATAAGTTTAGCTTTTCAGAGAAGTTACTTACGGTTTCCCTAAAGTATACTCTACCTGAGATAATTAAGTCTAAGGATACCAAAACAATCGAGTCTGTGACTTTGAAGTTTCAGAACTTAGGCTCTTGGGTTGTAGTTTACGGAACTGTAGGTGGGTCTAGTAGTGGGGGAGTTCACATGAATCTTGATAAGCGTAGGTTTGTGCCCGTTATAGATATGGTTATGGATACTTTGAAGTCTGACAAAGAAGGCTCTTCGAGGATTTACCGTGAAGTGTTCATGTTCTGGAGAATGGTTAAAGATGGTCTTGTTATCCCGTTGTTAATTGGTCTTTGCGATAAAGCTGGCTTGGAACCTCCACCGTGCTTGATGCGTTTGCCAACAGATCTAAAGCTGAAGATACTAGAGTTGCTTCCCGGCGTGAGTATTGCGAAGATGTGTTGCCTTTGTACTGAGATGCGGTATCTGGCTTCAGATAATGACTTGTGGAAACAGAAGTGCTTGGAAGAAGCTAAGAATGTTGTTGGGACAGGAGAGGGTGATTTGGTTAACTGGAAGGCAAGATTTGCTGGTTTTTGGATGCATAACCAGCTTGCTGCTGCTTGGAGGCATAAACAGTTTCCAAGAAGGGATGTTTCCACGGGAAGAAGAGCTATGCGATTCCCTCGGATCATTGGAGACCCTTCTTTCACATTGTTTCATGGAGATCGCTTGTATGGATCCCCTGGCCTTGGTATTCACCCGGGACAACCAGCACGTGGGCTTGGCGGACGAACATGGGGTCAGCAGTTTACTCCCAGGTGCAACCTTGGGGGATTCAACTAGCTAGCAAACATCCCGGGTGAGAAAATGGAACTGGTGAATCTGTTGAAGGTGGTAGGAGAAGTAGGTGTATTGTATATGGCTTTTCCGATATCAGCAAATAAATGGGGAGGGAACTAGTATGTTTGATCCTTATAAAGTTTCTTTGGTTTTAAATGATGTTCTCTTCTTTTTATGCTTCATGGTTGCTCTTTTATGAGTTCTTTTTTTTTTTTCTCTGTAACCACCAGATGTATAAGTAATTAAGTATAATAACAGGGCTTCTTATTTTATCAACAACATGGCTTCTTATATTATACTAGTATTGCTCTTAGATTTCATATGGGACATGTTCACAAAACTTTATGATTTAACGCAGTTCAATTTAAATTTTGTCAGAACTCAGAAGTTGAAGTTGTGGTTTCTAAAGGGATTGAAACAAAAAAATTATGAACTTTCATATCTTTAGAGATTTGTAGTTTTGCCATAAATTTTGTCTCATTTGATGAACCATCTTGTTTATACGGTATCACAACGATTGTATCACACCTTCAAAGCAATAAGTTATTTTGAACTATATATTAGATAAAATTTAAATGACCTATTCACAGTTGTAGCAAAACAGATATTTATATATCTGTGACTGTTACTACAGACCATCATCTTGAAAGATGAATATTTCCACTAGTAAAATTGGAGAAGAAAGGACCTCCCTAGTCACTTAGCTACATTTCTTGTCATTGGAGAAGAAAGGACCTCCCTACACTCGAGTCTGTTAGCTAGGGTTGTAGTTTACGGAACTCTAAGTGGGTCTCGTGAGCGTGTGCGCACGACTTATCTCGATATAAGCGTAGCTTTGTGCGCATGACTTATCTTGATAAGCGTAGGTTTGTGCACGTTATCGATTTGGTTTTGGATACTTTAAAGTTTGATACCGTGACGTGTTTGTGTTCCTTGGGAATGGTAAAAGATGATCTTGTTATACCGTTGTTGTTTGATATTTCTGATAAGGTTGGCTTGGAACCTCCACCATGTTTAATGCGCTTACCAACAAAGCTAAAGCGGAAGATACTAGAGTTGCTTCCTGGTGTGAGTATTGGGAAGATGGCTTGTGTTTGTAGATAGATGCGGTATTTGGCATCAGACGATGATTTGTGGAAACAGAAATGCTTGGAGAAAGCTAAGGATCTTTTTTGGGCATTAACAGATGAGGTTGGTTGGAAGTGTAGATTTGCTGATTTTTGGGGGCGACGGAGACAACTCATTATCCTAGCAAGAGGAAGACTTCCCCAAAAAAAAGCAACCCTCGAAGAGAAAACTCTTTCAACCGTAGAGACCCTTTCGACCGTAGAGATCCTTTTGACCCTAGAGGCCCTAGATACCCTTTCAACCCTTTCGGTATTCATCTGGGAAGGAGACCTGGTGCATGAGCATATGGGGACAGAGCTTTTTTCCCGGATGCAATCTTGAAATATGCGACTAGCAAGCATGCGGAGTGATCAGATGGAACCGGTGAAGGTAGGAGGAGTCGGTTGTCTTTCACTTGGATACTAATATTTTTTGAGTTTTAAATATTTCTTTGCTTTTGGATGGTATTTTCTTATTCACAATGGTACTTATGCTATATATTTGGCTGGTCATTTTATGAGCTTAAAGTTTTTGACCATACGATAACATGTATGGCAGCTTATATTTTGCTGTTGCTCTTAGATTCCATAGTTGCAAACCTGATTTTTAGTGAAATTATGTTGCATATGGGAGATGTTTACGAAAATTTAGTACATATCACAATCGGCTGGTTAAGTTAATCCTTGTTGTTATGATAAATGCTATTCAAATTATGTCAAAAGTTGAAGTAGTGTGATTTGTAATGAGATTGAGACGATTTGTTTTTCACTCTAAAATGTTCACCAATTAAACCGGTAAAAAAAGAACATTTCATATAGTTTTTTCTTTTACCCATCATCGTAAAGATGCAGTCACATCTATTACTAAAAAAAAGTAACAAATACAAAAATGATTTAAATGACAACAAGTCAAATTAGGAGAGAAGGACCTTGCTAGTCACACTAAGCTACATGTCCTTTATAGGCCTACATAACTTGTTGTTTGTCCCCAAAAACAATCTCACGAATAAGTGATGGTTGAGTCAATCTTCATTAAAAAAGCTTTGGTCTTCCCCATATTCCATTACATAACTTCTTTACTTCATTGAGATATTGTATCAATAACATTTCCCTGAATGTTGGAACTGTGTTTCAGTAAAGGTCAGTCTTACACAGTTACACTTCCAGACAAAGAAACATCAAAACCAGTTCAACGTAACTAGGATGATATGATCGGTTGGACCGGACTGATTCTCTGTCGAACCGATATGAAATGTATCCTGATTTCTTAGGGCTAAGATGTGGCGTCGCTTAGATATCCGGTTTACCGACTAATACGTGTTTGTGACGAACTAAAATATCAGATGCTTGCTGAACCAAGCAATGATATCATGAAAGATAAAATGACATGTGAATGTCGTCGACTCATTAATCATTCCAACAAATTCCAAATGCATAACAAAATATGTTTGGATGTTTTACATTCATAAAGTTTCAATAAGAGAGTTGCATTGTCCCTTTTAAACAACCCCCGCCTCGTGACTCCACCCTTTTATCGTTATTGTGTTGTTTTTAGTTCTCTCTGCTTGTATTCGATGTTTTTATATAATTGTTAATTATACAATTTTAAATTTGGGCGTGGTCCTCTTTCTAACCAATCATCTAGAATAACAACTTATTAATATCACAAATGTAATCATTTGTTATTAGTATAGTATGATTTTGCTTTGTTTAAGTTATCCACACGAATTGATTATTACCTAACTTATAACTCCTATAAGTTAAATTGCTTAGGTAAAAATTCATTTATTTTTAAAAAATGCATCCCACTACAATTTTTTTTTCTTTAATTTCCACAACATATTTATTTAACAGAGTCGGAGCCTCGGAGGAACATAACGAGTTTGTATCGTTACAGAAATATAAAGATACAAAAAAATAACATTTATTATTCATTTTTCTACGTACGACATGGTAATTAATCGGCGATGGCCCAATTCATATCATTCTCAAAGATCCAATGGCAGACCTCGATCTGACCCGGCTTGGATCCAAGCGACACGAAAGCTCCATGGCTCGCACCCCAAGCTGAAGTGTCCATGTGACATATAGCAATACCATGGTTGATCTTGGCTTTACTCTTAGGGTCTAAAAGATCCGCTTCGTAGACCCGAACTTTAGGCACAGAGTGACAGTAGTAGAGTAAGTAAGGATACAAACTCTGATGACATGAAACTGACTTTGTCACTTTTCCACCGTTGATTCCTTTGACATTCCCGATCATTACTTTCTGTTTCGATCCAGCTACACTCTCTGTCGTTCGGACTACCACACTTCGACCTAGCACCGATGTAGCGAAATCGATCATATCTTCCGCTGATCCGACACATCGTTTCGTCTCTCCGACCGTAGGTGATCTCTCGCATTCTGTTACCGCATTAGCAATGATCCCTTCCATCGTTGAGTTATCTCTAGCGTGGAAAACACGCTTTATTTCCGTAATTTTTGATGTCGAAAACGGTAGTTTCGAGACAATGCTACGGGGAAGAAACGATCTTTTCGGCATTTTATCCTTAATGTCAGGCATCCAAATCAATGTACCTTCTTTAAGCATCGATTCTCTAAAGAACTTGCCAGGCTCCACCCACTTATTTACCTTTTTACCATCGCGGAGTTTACTCTGGTTGTATCTCGCGAATCCGACTCCGGTTTTAGCGTAATCCTTGAACGTTGAGTTCTTTGTATACGTCTTGAAATCAATCTTGTTTCCTTCAGCTCCTTTACCATAACCGGTAAACGATTCCGAACCGGGATTAAAAGATTTACCGTAATTCACAAAATCTACCTTCTCTGAGTTCGAGTTCTTGGCGTACGACGAGAACGTATCGTCCCCCTACGTTAGCCTTGTCTCTATAATTCAAGAATGTGTCCACGGCTGCGTTCCCTGAGGCACCGTAGCTTTTAAAGTTGTTCCGAGGAACATTCCCGTCGCCGCCGTAGCCTTTAAAAGTGTCATTGGCTGAGTTAGCGTTTTGGCCGTAGTTGGAGAACTCCGATCCAATTACATTGGAGGAGACGCCGTATGAAGAGAACTCGTTCGGAGCTCCGTTACCGTTTTTGCCGTAACTGGTGAAAGATTGACCCGGACCGGCGTTTCCTTCGTGAGTGTAGGTCTTGAACGTCTGAGCACGACCGTTTCCGTCGTCGGAATACGCCGTGAAACGGCTCGTCGGATTGTTGTCTCCGGATTGATAGGTTTTAAATTCTCCGGAGCCGCCGGTGGCTGACCTGCCGTAGGAATTGAAGTTTTCATCGACGACGTTGCTGTTATCGGCGTAGCCTTTGAACGAATCGTCGTGACCGGCGGCGTCGCGGCTGTACCGCCGGAAAGAGTCGGTTACTACGTTGCCGTTTTGTGAATATTTCTCGAACGAGTCTGCGCCGCCGGGACGAGTCGTGCCGTAGTTGGTGAAGTTTCGTTGGTCGTAAACAGAGAACTTAACGTCGTTGCTGTGTTTCTCGAGGGTCGGACCCAAGTCGGGGAAACAGAAGAGGTTAGCGGCGGAGCAGAAGTCAGGGAGGCGATCCGGAAGCGAGTTTTGGGAGGCGAGTTTGGCGAATGTGGCGGAGGCGACGGCGGTTAGTGGTGAAGCTTTGGAGAGGAGAAATGCTGAGCCTGGTAGTGATTGGTTTTGGATCTGTTTGTTCCAGTAACGTACCAAAGAAGCTTTTGGTGTGAACGGATTCGTCTCCGGCGAAAAACCGCCGTTAGTTAACCGTTCTCCTCCGGCCATAACTATCTGCATTGTGGAAGTTACCAATATTGTTCAAATGATCAAAAAGCATGAATAAAACAGAAACAAATCCAATAAAAAAGCTTGAAGCGAATCATCAGTTTTAGAGAAATCAGACAATTTGAGTTTCACTTACATGGAAGAGACAAGACACGAAGGATAGGAGAAGAAAAAATCGTTTGAGCATTTTTTGTTTAGAGAGAGACAGAGGAAACACTCGATTGGGGCAGAGTAAATGTTGGTGGGTTGTCGATGCAATTGTGTGTGTCAGTGTGTGTATATATATACTTAAAAAAACTGAACCAATGTTTAATGTGGATAGTTAAGGCATTGATTAGAAGAAAAAAAATTGACTTATTAATTTTTTGTTTCACATTTGTCAACAACATTTATCCTACCGATGGTGATTGACTGATTGGTGACAAACAAACACATCCGTAGACAATGTTAAACTAACCTTTCTTACTCGGTGTAACTTGAAACAATTTTTTTTTTTCACTTTGTTTTTAACAAAATCTTGTGATATATTTAATGAAAATTTTCGAGAAACACCACACCAATTCTTCGACACGACACTATTTCTTTTTACTGTTGTATGATTTTAGTCTCTCCAATGGAACTCAACTCGAAAATATTTTCACCGCAACACAATTCATATAATAGTTCACACGTTAAGGTGAGCCTTCAATGTCCAATTTTCTAAAAGTACAAAACTTATAGTGTTCAATGCACCTTTAGTGGTCCAAGCATTACTCATCGTCATCGATATAGAACACAATTTAGTCTAACAACACTTGGAAAGAAAACAATGTGTTATCGATATTCACCAACTTAATGTTCAAGCTGTCATACGTTATGATGTGGATTTTAAATTTGGATAGTAATGCATTTACATCACAATTACAAACCCATAAACCGGGGTTTTATATTTCAAAAATCAAAATGCATGTCACGATTTCTCCATTAATATCTCTGAATAACGTACGTATTAATCCAAGAATTTCTCCTAACAATTTTTTTTGATTAGGAAGAGGATAAGGAAACAACTCTAAAAGAATTAAACGCACTAAACATCCCCACTTAACCATTTAACACTCATGAAAAGATACATTACTTTTGGCTGGAAGAAACTTTTTCTTTACTAACTCTATATGTGTATCCATATTATTGTTCATTTCTTTATATCAAGTTTCATAACCAAGACGTGAGACAATAAACAAATTAAAAAGACAAAGGAAACCAAAAAGCCATCAGTCATGATGCAATGCTGACGCTCTTACACAATCGAAGTCCCATCAGGCCATCACTTCAGCAACATTTCTTCTCCACAATCATTGACGAAGTGATTCCGCCCATATCTAGTTGCATTTTGGTTTAACTTCTACCCAAAATGGAAAGAAATCATTATGGGTGTTGATCTATAGTGTATAGAGAGACTTGCAGTTTCTGTTTTCTTCAATAGGAGAATATGCATACGAGGCAAAAGGTGTAAGAAAGTAAACAATGTTAGCCCAAAAGCCTTAACAGTTATGGTGACATTACAAAACAAAAGGTGTCACAAAAGTCGTAACCTAAAGCCAAAGCTCTGCATTCACTTTTAGAGCCATCACTCCTCACATAGCTTAGTGCAGAATATCATAATTCACTCTCTCTTGATGCCAACATTAACGGTTACGAATGACTGGTTTATTATTGAGGCCTTCTCTAGGAGTCTTTAGAGGATTGTGTCACTTTTATTCAACGACGTTGACGAGCTCATACTCGATAAGGGACATGTTGGTGTCTTCTTTCACTTTGAAGCTCGCAGGCTCTGTAACTTCAACACGACCCCACTTGTCTACAGCTAGCCTCATTGATCCTTTATACATGTCGATTTTGGCATTGCGTAGAGTTACAGTGGATCCCTCTTTCATTAGGTCCACTACACACATAACCAAATCAAAGATAACATGTCATAAATCCCTATTATTCACTAGCCTGTGGATCAAAAACATTCACACAGAGAGTTTTAACAGTCTTATTATATTCTATATACCTTGGTCATTTCTTGCGGTAAAGACGACAACTCCAGTCTCATCTCCAAGAATGCATTCAGAAATGCGCAACTGGCGAGCCTGAGGACCATCAGTACGACCTTTCTGTAACACCATCTTGGTGCTAACGATCTTCACGGTGACATTGTGTCCACTAGTACCAGGACGCAGCTGATCAACCTTTGTGAAAACTGGCTTTTTCAACCCGGCTTTGGTGTTGGTATCTGCCATTTTCCAATAACAACAAGAGAGCCTGCAAAATCACAATACCATGACTTTTTAAACCAAAATCCAAATGATTTAGTTACAAGACTTAGATCATAAATTAAGCAAGCAGGACACAAAAGTTAAAAAAAACAGATCAATGAAGGCACATTCTCATCTCATACATACCAAAAGAGTCTAAATTCAATTAGATTTTGATCATCATCATCATACCATAACAACAACACAAAAATTTCACAATGTATTGGTAAAAGTAGATCACTTACGCCAAATTAAAACATTGAAAAGCACATAGTAGCAGTGGATACCAAACCCAATTAGCCTATATTTCATTACATATATACCATATAATCCTACCAAGTACAAAAAGTTTCAAAATTTTGGTTGTTCATACGCTTAAGAACACAAGAAACAAAGACAAAATCGAATTCAGACAGTACATGCAATAATTTTACAACAAAACAGTGAATCAAAGCGCTAACAGTTTTGAAATCCAGACATAACCTAGGAAACTCGAATGTACTATGAGAGAATTAGGGTTTTTTTTCAATAAAATATTCGGAGCTTACCTTTTTGGATAATCGAAGGCGGAGACGATCGAAAGATCTGATTTTGACGTTTTCTAAAAAAAAAAAAAAAAACAGTCGAGCTCGGAGAGAAAGCTTTCTGGGGGAAATGAACGGTGGATCTATAAGCTCGAGCAATGACCCAATCAGGATTTGGCACGTGTACAGATCGTGCTTCGTTGTGCGCGGTTTCTATGGTGGTTCTGGTTCTATCTCATCGTGCCTAGATGAATAGTACTATTGTCTCTCTACTGTTGGGCCTATTTTTAAACACTTATTAAAACTTAGGCCCATTAGTGTAGACTGTTCCAGAAGATTATGAAACATTCATAATCACACAAATCAGCTCCAACGTGAAAAGTTTTTCTCTTCGTGAGATTAAAACGACAACCACAAAAACATAGCGACCAATCAAATAAAGACACGAAACAGAGTGTTTTAAAAAACAGAGGAAAGCGAAAGAGATAAGCCGTTTTAGACAAAAACTAGTGGCACAATGAACACTGCGCTTGCTACAACCACCGCCGCTACAACTCCCGTACTCCGCCGCGCGACGCCTCTTCTTCATCATTGTTCTCTCACAGTAAAGACTCCGGTTATCCGATTAAACGGAGTTAGATTCGGATCCTGCGGCGTGCAAACAGTCAGCAAGAAGTTCTTGAAAATCTCGGCGAGCAATCAGAGCGCTTCAGCGGCAGTTAATGTCGCTGCGGATGCGTCGATTCCGAAAGAGATGAAGGCGTGGGTGTACGGTGAGTACGGCGGAGTTGATGTTCTGAAGCTTGAGAGTAACATTGTTGTGCCGGAGATTAATGAAGATCAGGTTCTGATTAAAGTTGTTGCCGCTGCTCTTAATCCCGTTGACGCTAAGCGACGGCAAGGGAAATTTAAAGCCACTGATTCGCCTCTTCCGGTAAGTTCAAATTCAAATCCATCTCTCTCTCTCTCTTTGAAGGGTTTTGGGAATCTTTAACATAGGAATCTTTCGTCGGAGCAGACTGTTCCGGGATACGACGTTGCCGGAGTAGTGGTGAAGGTTGGGAGTGCGGTGAAAAATTTCAAAGAAGGAGACGAAGTTTACGGAGACGTGAGCGAGAAAGCATTAGAAGGTCCTAAGCAGTTTGGTTCTTTAGCAGAGTACACGGCCGTGGAAGAGAAGTTATTAGGGCTAAAACCTAAAAACATCGATTTCGCGCAAGCCGCGGGGCTTCCGTTGGCAATAGAAACTGCTGATGAAGGTCTTGTTAGGACTGAGTTCTCCGCCGGGAAGTCTATTCTTGTTCTTAATGGTGCCGGAGGTGTAGGGAGCCTTGTGATTCAGGTTAGCATTATTGGTTTACTTGTGATCTAAGAATCAGAGATTTGATGGTTTCTTGATTGGTTTCTCATATTCGTGTTTGGTACAGTTGGCTAAGCATGTGTATGGAGCTTCGAAAGTTGCTGCAACAGCGAGTACAGGGAAGCTGGAGCTAGTGAAAAGCTTAGGTGCTGATTTAGCTATTGATTACACTAAGGAGAACATAGAAGACTTGCCTGACAAGTACGATGTTGTCTTTGACGCCATTGGTAAAGAACCAAAACAGAACACCGTTAATTAACACGTATGACGTATCTAATTTCTTAGAACAGAACGTTGTGGCTAAATCATATTTTGTGTTGTCTAAAGGGATGTGTGATAAGGCAGTGAAGGTGATTAAGGAAGGAGGGAAAGTTGTGGCCTTGACCGGTGCTGTTACGCCGCCTGGTTTTAGATTCGTTGTGACATCTGACGGTGAAGTTTTGAAGAAACTAAACCCATACATTGAGAGTGGGAAGGTGAAGCCTGTGGTTGATCCCAAAGGACCGTTCCCATTCTCACGTGTCGCTGATGCCTTTTCATACTTAGAAACGAACCATGCCACAGGGAAGGTTGTTGTTTATCCCATTTCTTGAAGGGTCAGCTTAAGTGTAGCCTTATCTATGTGTATAAGCTAAGAAAGTGTCAAAAGTGTTATATTCTCTTTGTATCAGTGAGGTTGGAAATAAAAGAGTGCTCTTTAGAAGCCTTATTCATTTCTTTTGAAACAGAAGTTGCAAAGATGAAATTACAAGAAGATTATGAGAACACACTTGGAAGAAACATAGAGAAAATATTGAGTAGGAATATTTTAAGACAAGGCAAAGACAGGGGTGGTCTTGAAGTCGAGTTCCCAGAGATCAAATGTTCCTTTCACGAAATCGTAGTGAGCTCCTCTTATGGAAAGTTTTTTCTTCACCACTCTTTCTCTCACGAATGGGTAAGACAACAGATTCCCCAAGGACACGTTCACGGCTTCCTGCTCACACAGGAGAGGCAATCTCAGTTTACTACTTCAAAAGTCAAAAAAAAAAAAAAAACAGAGCTAAGATTGTATCTTGTCTTAGTTACGTACCTTCTCACAGTTGGTGCACTGATCTTCAAAGCTTAGGTCTTTACATTCCTGCTTGATCCTGTTCTTGGCCGGTGCACAAATTTGGATCCAGTTTTCTATGAAGTCACTGCCATTTCAAGAATTTCAGTCAAAGTTAGTGAACTAGTCGCCAAGAAACTCATGGTTTTTTAAATTAGCCTTTGAGATAAATTACGTCTTAGTGGGAGCTGTATCATCTTCAATGGCCATGAGTCCCTTTATTCCACCACAGCAGCTATGACCAATCACCAGAATGTTCTCCACCTGATTATGACAACATTATTCTCTTAGGGTTTGATAGATATATAAAGAGTTAGCCAAAGACTTGCAAGCAACTAGGTCACATCAAATTTTTTAACTAAGCATCTTATTTATGCCGACCATGTACAATATAAGGAGCAAAGACAAGAGAAATAATCTATAATGATCCCTCATAGATGCTAACGTAAAGGGCTATTACTTAATTGTTACGTACGTTGAGGACTGTAATTGGATATTCAAGGGCGGCACCAACATTAGAGTATTTCGTCTGCAAGTTTCCAAAGACAAAAGCTTATATCAACAACTTGGATTTATGTAAGGTTTAAAAGAGTGACTTGATGAAGTTCATTTCTGTTGGACGAACCTTGCAATAAGGTGGCACCATGTTTGCAATGTTTCTAACGATAAAGGCTTCCCCAGGTTGGAAATTCAAGATGTGAGAAGGGCAAACTCGTGAATCCGCACAAGCAAATACCAAAAACTGTAAAGAAAAAAAATAAAACCACATTGAAGAAAGTTACTAATTTTCAAGTCTTAATCCTCGTTTCTAATTTTAGGGTTTTTCTTGCTTGTCTATAAAGTTACCATATTCAAGGCTAAATCAAAAGCATTTTCTACTGTCTTACACCCATTTTTTCTGTGACGACTAGAGAAAAGTCAATCTAGAAAAGTAAAAGCACAAAGATGAGATAAGTGATTGGTAAAATCAAAACCTTGGGGTTCTGGCTCTTGGCAAGTGCATTGTACAAAGTAGGATTTTTCCTGGAAATTGATGAAACCAAATAACAATAATGAGCAAACATCAAATTCAAAAAAATTCTTTTATCTAAGCAAGACACACATATACCAATCCATAATTCATTAAAAAAAAAAAAAAACAATTTTCTGTCTTATGCTCGTTTGATTCAATAACTAAATTACATACTAATAAGTTCATTTAACTTGATAAGCACAATCATTTATATCAGTAGGTGACACTGACACAGATGGTGGATACCTACATATATGTGATTTGTCATTAAATCAGAGTTAGTGAACTAGTCGCTATCATCATTTACGTACTCAAAATGATTTGTCTTGAAATGGATAAACCCGGATTTGATTCTCTCTACGGCATCTAGCTTGTTGGAATCAAGTTCTTCTAACTCGTCTGTTAACTTCTTGATTTTTGCAGCCGCCACGTTCCCGAGATCCGCGTTTTTACTTCAGAATTGACCATTTCATGTTTAAAACAAAATTTTAAAAGACAAAAACCATATTATATCTTTATAAAAAAACCAAATTCACAGGGTACGAGGGTAATCTACGGCTGTGATCATCTCACAACCTGCAAAATCTAATATGTGGGAGTCGGAATATCGTTTGAATGGGAGAGAGTGTTTGTTTGTGAGTACCTCAGAAGCTCCTCGAGTCTTCTAATGGCATCTTCGTACGATTCTGTTGACATTTCTTTTTGGTTCCACTACACAAGAAAAAAAAAAAAAAGAAACTTACATAAGATTGTCAAATTCTTAGAAGACTCGTTACCAATGAAACTAAAGAAAATACGAGAAACTAGTACATTCATCCGGTTTAATAAAAAAAAAGGAAACATGCGTTGTGATATAGTAAACTATAAATAACCGTTTCATGTAGACAAGTGAAAAAAAAAAGAGATCAAGAACATGAGATCATCCGAAACTATACAACAAAAACGAAATGATGATTTAGTGTTCAAGACGTACACGTACGGACCTTGAGAGTGGTACTTGGAGATGAAAATACAACTTTAGTTATTACAAGAAGATGCTCTCTTATCTGCTCTTCTATTTATAGTCGAAGAAGATCTGCGACATTTCTCCATATGTTCTGCATAGAGACAAACAATGCATTTATATATCATCTCTCTTCCGGTGCGCATGTCTCCATATGTTCTGCATCCGTCTTGATTTTAATTTCAGGTACATTTTTTTTCCGTCAATGAATACGGCTGTAGATAAAAAAAAAAAACCCTGACGTACAATGGATATGGATAACGATACCATATAAAAAAGTTTTAGATAATTTTGTATGGTGATATTTTTAAATTAACAGATACAATAAAAAAAGTAATATATATTCAACGAGTCCATATTTCTTACGTTTACGGAATAATACTTGGGTTAAGATAATAAAATTAATATAGGATATATCATTTCAATGAACCCTTTTATCATCTCTAGTTTTTTTTGGTAAAATTTATTTATCTCTAGTAGTGTGAATCCTTTTAGTCACCTCTTTTTGTTTTAACCCAAATTACACTATATTATATTATATTTAAACAAAAATTGAAAATCAAACAAAAATTAGGAACAAAAATATTATATTTATAGTAGGTTTCTGAGAAGCTCCCCCTGTCATTTTTATTAACTTTTTTTTTTTCCTTAGAACTTTAGGTTTTGGAGATTTTACTCATGTCACTAAAATATTAGGAGATGCATCCAAATTTTTTTTTCGGTAATTCGTATATATATCTAACGAAAGAACTCAAATCACTAAAATCTTATATTTCTAAGTGTCTCTAAAATATATAATCTTATTTCATATATAACTACGAAAAGCAAAAAGAAGCTAAAATACAGAACCACTTTTAAACACAGACACACAGTTATTATATATAGGAGATTCATAACTCTAAAACACTGTATAATATTAAACCTGATAAAACACTATAATTAACCATTCGAAATGAATGTTTTCGACATATTTTTGCTTGTGTAATAAAAATAATTTTGTATTTTCATTAAAAATACCTATGCCTTTCAAATAATTTCTTACAAATGAATTCCCTTTATAATAAAAAGGAAGTACACAACATTGTTTTGTAGACTATATAATTTTAATAAGTTGGTTACAAATAGGTTATAGATTAATTGGTTACAACTTAAATAGTTGGTGCAATCTTAATTTATTTTTGGAAGATTTTATTACTAGAACACGTTGTTTCCGAAAATCTTAAAGAGAATATTCTAAAAAATCATTTGATATCATCTAACTTACAATATTAATTTTCTTTATTAAATTATTCATCATATAAAATCTTTTGATATCTAACTTAACATATTCATTTTTTAATTATCATTATACTTCAACTCTCATTTTTATATATGAGTTTATTTTGTGAAACAAATAAATTATCAAATTATCATATTATTTATTATAATTAAAAATAGTTTTATTTTCGGATATACCATAAGTTGAATTTTTAAAAACAAATATAAATTGTTCAATCTATAAAACATTCGAGCTTTAGTAACATTATTCTTTAAAAGTAATATCTATTGAATTAAAAAGTCTACTGAATAACGGGTCAAAATTTGAATATTTAAATTCAATTTCATATTTTTGTTGAATTATATAATTTTATATAATAGAATAAACTTTAAATAATTTATTTTGAAATATTTTTAAAATATGAAAACTTGATATAAAATTTGGAAAATATAAACAATCTAAATTGATTTGTTATAGCAATGTCAATAATATGTCACTATAATATGAAATAATTTCAAGAAAACAAGTATATTAAAACAAAAAGTATAACAATATATATTAAATTACTCATAACATAATAACTCACTTTTTGAAAACCAAATTTACAAAATTATGTTATATAATGACATTCTAGTCATGACATAGAATATAGATTGTTGAAATAACTTCACATACATAAAATAATACAACATATTAAAATTTTATTTTAAAATATAAAATATACAAAATTTTGTATAAAATAAAATTTAATCAGTGTTATAGCACGGGTACTTATCTAAAATCATTAATAATATAAAATTTACAAAATATATTTCTTTTTTAAGCATCATATTTAGCATATGATTTTACTACATAATGTTATATCCAAAAAAACTTTAAAAACAATCATATGAATTATATTTTATATAAAAATTACAATATAAATAAAATAAATTTCAACCCGTGCTCTAGCACGGATCTTAATCTAGTAGACAGTTTAAAGTTTTATCAGTCTAGGCGCTTCATCACATAACATATATATGAAACCATCATCGCTGTGCAAAAAGACTTATGATTAATGAAAGAAACAAACGTCGTACCCTTTTGGTAAAAATTCAATATATTAATTTGTAACAGACTTACATATGAGGATGGAGACAATTTGAACACAACTGGAAAAAAACAAACATGAATCCAAATGAAATTTTAATAGCCAAAAGAATTCATATGAACCTTGGAAATTAAAACGGAGAATGCCCAAGAATAATTAAAAAGACGAAACATATTGAACCTTGGTATCTTATTTATGAATTTCTTACGTAAAACCAATTTAGTAGTATGATGGTGGGGGAGGAGAATTGTATTCAGCCTTTGGAGAAGGAGAGTATGATGGAGGTGGGGGAGATTTGTACTCAACCTTTGGAGCTGGAGCGTAGTATGGTGGTGGTGGGGAGCTGTAGACGTACGGTGGTGGTGGGGACTTGTATGCGACCTTAGGAGCTGGAGCGTAGTATGGTGGTGGTGGGGAGCTGTAGACGTACGGTGGTGGTGGGGAATTGTATGCGACCTTAGGAGCAGGTGAGTAGTATGGTGGTGGAGGGGAGCTGTACACATACGGTGGTGGTGGGGATTTGTATGCGACCTTAGGAGCTGGAGAGTAGTATGGTGGTGGTGGAGAGCTGTACACATACGGTGGTGGTGGGGATTTGTATGCGACCTTAGGAGCTGGAGAGTAGTATGGTGGTGGTGGGGAGCTGTAGACGTATGGTGGTGGTGGTGATTTGTATGCGACCTTAGGAGCTGGAGCGTAGTATGGTGGAGGTGGGGAGCTGTAGACGTATGGTGGTGGTGGAGACTTGTATGCGACCTTAGGAGCTGGAGCGTAGTATGGTGGTGGTGGGGAGCTGTAGACGTACGGTGGTGGTGGGGACTTGTATGCAACCTTAGGAGCAGGTGAGTAGTATGGTGGTGGTGGGGAGCTATAGACGTACGGTGGTGGTGGGGATTTGTATGAGACCTTAGGAGCTGGAGAGTAGTATGGTGGTGGTGGGGAGCTGTACACATACGGTGGTGGTGGGGATTTGTATGCGACCTTAGGAGCTGGAGAGTAGTATGGTGGTGGTGGGGAGCTGTAGACGTATGGTGGTGGTGGTGATTTGTATGCGACCTTAGGAGCTGGAGCGTAGTATGGTGGAGGTGGGGAGCTGTAGACATATGGTGGTGGTGGAGACTTGTATGCGACCTTAGGAGCTGGAGCGTAGTATGGTGGTGGTGGGGAGCTGTAGACGTACGGTGGTGGTGGGGACTTGTATGCAACCTTAGGAGCAGGTGAGTAGTATGGTGGTGGTTGGGAGCTGTAGACGTACGGTGGTGGTGGGGATTTGTATGAGACCTTAGGAGCTGGAGAGTAGTATGGTGGTGGTGGGGAGCTGTAGACGTACGGTGGTGGTGGGGACTTGTATGCGACCTTAGGAGCAGGTGAGTAATAGCATGGAGGAGGTGGTGGACAAACACATACATGTGGGTGTGGTGGAGATTTGTATGCGACCTTAGGAGCTGGAGCGTAGTATGGTGGTGGTGGGGAGCTGTAGACGTATGGTGGTGGCGGGGATTTGTATGCGACCTTAGGAGCAGGTGAGTAGTATGGTGGTGGTGGGGAGCTGTAGACGTACGGTGGTGGTGGGGATTTGTATGCAACCTTAGGAGCTGGTGAGTAGTAAGGTGGTGGTGGAGAACTGTAGACGTACGGTGGTGGTGGGGACTTGTATGCGACCTTAGGAGCAGGTGAGTAGTATGGTGGTGGTGGGGAACTGTAGACGTACGGTGGTGGTGGGGACTTGTATGCGACCTTGGGAGCAGGTGAGTAGTATGGTGGTGGTGGGGAACTGTAGACGTACGGTGGTGGTGGAGATTTGTATTCGACCTTAGGAGCAGGTGAGTAGTATGGTGGTGGTGGAGAGCTGTAAACATATGGTGGTGGTGGTGATTTGTATGAGACCTTAGGAGCTGGAGCGTAGTATGGTGGTGGTGGGGAACTGTAGACGTACGGTGGTGGTGGGGACTTATATGCGACCTTAGGAGCTGGAGCGTAGAATGGTGGTGGTGGGGAGCTGTAGACGTACGGTGGTGGTGGGGATTTGTATGCGACCTTAGGAGCTGGAGAGTAGTATGGTGGTGGTGGAGAGCTGTAGACGTACGGTGGTGGTGGGGATTTGTATGCGATCTTAGGAGCTGGAGCGTAGTATGGTGGTGGTGGAGAGCTGTAGACGTACGGTGGTGGTGGGGATTTGTATGCTACCTTAGGAGCAGGTGAGTAATATGGTGGTGGTGGAGAGCTGTAAACGTACGGTGGTGGTGGGGATTTGTATGCGACCTTAGGAGCAGGTGAGTAGTATGGTGGTGGTGGAGAGCTGTAGACGTACGGTGGTGGTGGAGATTTGTATTCGACCTTAGGAGCAGGTGAGTAGTATGGTGGTGGTGGGGAACTGTAGACGTACGGTGGTGGTGGAGATTTGTATTCGACCTTAGGAGCAGGTGAGTAGTATGGTGGTGGTGGGGAACTGTAGACGTACGGTGGTGGTGGAGATTTGTATTCAACCTTAGGAGCAGGTGAGTAGTATGGTGGTGGTGGGGAACTGTAGACGTACGGTGGTGGTGGAGATTTGTATTCGACCTTAGGAGCAGGTGAGTAGTATGGTGGTGGTGGGGAACTGTAGACGTACGGTGGTGGTGGAGATTTGTATTCGACCTTAGGAGCAGGTGAGTAGTATGGTGGTGGTGGGGAACTGTAGACGTATGGTGGTGGTGGAGATTTGTATTCGACCTTAGGTGAGGGTGAGTAGTATGGTGGGGGTGGTGAGCTGTAAACATATGGGGGTGGTGGAGATTTGTAATCTACTTTAGGTGACGGTGAGTAGTATGGTGGTGGTGGTGGGGAACTGTAGACGTAAGGAGGTGGTGGAGATTTGTAATCGACTTTAGGAGAAGGTGAATAGTATGGTGGTGGTGGAGAACTGTAGACATATGGGGGTGGTGGGGATTTGTAGTCCACCTTTGGAGATGGTGAATAGTATGGTGGTGGTGGTGGAGAGTTGTATACATATGGAGGTGGTGGTGGAGAACTGTAAACGTATGGTGGTGGTGGAGACTTGTAGTCTACCTTAGGCGATGGTGAATATGTTGGTGGAGGTGGTGGAGAGCTATACACATAAGGAGGTGGGGGGGACTTATAATCGACCTTTGGTGCAGGAGAATCATACACTGGTGGTGGGGGGGAGCTATACATGTAGGGCTCGTACGAAGCAGCAACCATTGTTGCCATGATAGCAAAACCAAGAGCATATACGAGATGGGCTGAGCGCCCCATCCCGGAAGAAGATACCATTCTTTGTGTTTTGGTTGCTGCTTTAGTACTGCGTTGATTTTGTTTTGTGTTGTGATTCTACATTACTTGTGCATGCCTTTATATAGAACCATTTTCATCTTATTTTTGTTTCACTTGCATCTCACTAATCGTGAAAGCATGTCTGCGCGAAACTATCAAGAAACGTGCAAGAACGTGCATCAAATGTCAACGATCCAATTTCCATTTTAAAATTCTCAAGTTCGTGAAGAAATATGCATATCATTGTTCAATTATTTTGTCAACGACCCAATTAATTGGTTTAGTACTCTTCTTCTCTTCTTTTCTTTTTTGTTGTTGTTGGAGAAAGTTGCTAGTGGAAATTTTCAAACTTAGAACAACAATTTGAAATATTCGATGCTCGTACTTCTAAAATATCCTTTTGGTTATGATTGATACTAACAGAAATGAAATGTTTTTATAACCAGGTCATAATGTTTCTACACATGCATAAATCAAATGTGACGCCTTTTCGTCTTCAGTTTTACATTTCTTTTATTAGACGGAAATAATTAGACATTCGATAAATTACATGTTCGCATAGAAGAAATAATATGTCATGCAAAAAAAAAAAAAGAAGAATTGAACCAAAATGTCAAATATTGACAATGCATGGTTTGCCCAAGTGAACAAATGTATATTTTGAGCAGTTTGTGTTGAAAACTGAAAACGTATGATTTTTACTATTTTTCTATGTAGACATCTATTTTATGGACATTTTGTTTTCTATATATTTGTGTCTGCTTTATTATTATTTAGGTTTTTATATGGACTCTGATATTCGATGGTCATATTTCTAATTCCCACTGGTTCGCAATGATTGATACAATAGATTATGGAGTATTTCTTACATAGTTAAGCCAAATGATATAGATTAAGTATTTCTAATTCTCCCCACTGGTTCTCTATGTGACTCCTTCTCTTCTTCGCATTTGTTTTTGTTTTCTTATGTTCGCACTACCTAGTTAAACCAATTATGTGTATACAGTATATACTTATTAATTTGGTAAATTGCATTAATTTCTTTAGCCAATGTTTATGAATCTTGTAAACACTTTTTGATATCAATATATTTGATTTGCTGGAAAAAAGGTATAATCATTTGATGTTTCCAAAAATAAATATGTCAATATTTAACATTCTAAATAATACTATAAAATCCAAAAAATGGATTGTACATGTTTACTCCATGAGGAGTGAAGTTGGATTGCAAATTTGCAACAATGAGGAGAAGCATAGTCAAATTATTAGGCTGCAACATATAGTGGGAAGTCTGGAAGGTGAATAGCAGCCTTTGATTTTATTGAACTTAAACAATGCAGCTGTTGCACAAAAAAAAAAAAAAAACAATGCAGCTAAAACAGTCTTCTTAGCTTAGGGCTCCAAACAAAGTTTAAGGCGTGTTAGTAAGTTGAAAGCTAGGCCCTAACTTGTATTACCCATTATCGTCAAACAAAATCTCGGCCTACAGAAACGAGAATATTTTAAACCATTCGAAAATGTATATTGGCAAAATCAAACTTTTGATCTGTTTCATTTTAAGTTGTTGTTGGGCTTTGTCTTTCGTTTGGGTTGTCAGTGTGCTTTTGAGCTGGAGGTGTCTTTGTTTGGGTTCAAAACTTCATTTTAAATTTATCATTACAAGTATTATGAATAAGGGTGTCTTTGTTTCATTGGGTTTGGAATCAATGAGAAAAGGATACATCCTTCTTCTCATTGTGCCCCCTTGTTTCTGCATCCTTTGGAAGCCATCAACAAAGTCAGTAAGACAAGTTATTCGGATCAACGAACACCTTGTGTCTTCGAAAAGTTGAGCTAATCTCTCGGATCAGTTAAACCTCTTGACTCTTGTGTACTCACTCTTATCACTTCTTAGCTGATATATCAAACTATTGCAAAATCATACAACAAATATATATGTCTTGTAATGTACATGGGTTAGTTTTCGATTACTTTGAAAGTGACCATTGACCATATTGTTTTTATTCAAATTCTAACTACCAAATGACAGATTTCAACAAACTACATTATGATAATTACATTATGATAGCAAACAACGCAAGAAAGAAGACAATTCTTGGAACAAAAAACTTCTTTCAACTAAATTCTTCAATGTCTTTGCATAATAATTACATATACCAACTCTAACTAATAAGTCATTTACATACAGAATGGTTTAATACAAGCCAAGCTTTTCACATAACACTCCAGAACAGTACACCTTTCTGCTTATATCAAAATCCAATATACTTAACAACAACAGTAAGGGACTCCATACGAAATAATACTAATTTGGTTTTTTCTATATTTTTTCTTTTATAAAACAAACAAAAAAATCATCCAAAAACAAACTTTTTTTTTTCTTTTTGGGTGTTAAGAAGACAAATGATTATTAAGTCAGAAAGGATGAATATTTCGGCTAAGACCATTCACATTAGTGAAGAACCCAACTTGTTTGTACGGAAGGTACGATCTGTGTTTCACTTCTTCCTTCATCGCTCTGTTTCTCATGTACAGCTTCTCATGCGCCGACTTCTCCATCTTCTTCTTCTTCTTCTCCGACGACGTTGACGTTTTCTCCTTCCCCTTATTCTTCTCCGCCACCACCGTAGACGACGACGACGACTGAGTCCGAGACTTGTTGTCACCGACGTTGTTGTTCTTATTATTCAAGAAAACAAACGCGTCTCTTCCATCACTGTTACTTCTCGAAACAAGATCTCTAAATCTCCAAAGCTTCGAGAATCCCGTCGAGTTACTTTTCCGGCAAGTCTCCGGCGACGCTTCCGCGACCGTCCCACCTGACCAAGAACAATACGGTCCCAAAGATTCTTTCGTCGTCTCGTCTCCGTTACCGTCACCGTTACGATCCTCGACGAATAACTTTCTTAACCGCGGTCTGTTATTATCGTCGGTGACAGAAACGTCGTCGTTTTGACGATCGGCGTTTTCGTAATCGAAGAGGAGGTCACGGTTGAAGAGAGGAAACACAGGACGGATCTGACCATCTTCGAAAGCTTCATCTGCAGTTATCGGAGATCCTTCCGCGTTTATTACACAAGCGAAAGAGAACTCTTCTTCTTCTTCATCTTCATCATCTTCTTGATCTTCTTCGTCGTTGAACTCGACGGATTCTTCAAGTTGACTCCATGATCTCTCAAGTTTTTTAATATCTTGTTGTTCTTCTGAAAATCCTAATTTGGTGAAATCCATGGTAATCTCTGTTGTTAATCTTTCGTCGCCGATGTAATTCGCCGGCGGTGAAGATGGGAAAGCGACCTCCATCGATTTAGATCCAAAGCTCACCGTGTGTAACTCCTTCTCTTCTCTCTCTCTCTTCAAGAAGAAATCTGAAACGACGGCTTTAGTTTAGTTTTGTGTGTTTATAATAAAGAGATGACTGACTTGACCAATATATATATGGTTGGTGCTTCATCAAGATTCAAGATAAGTCACCCAAATGTGAACAGTAGTAGCTTTTTAATATTTTTATTTATTCATTTTTTTTAATTAGGCAAACGAAAAATAATATTTCTTTATTTAGATTTATTTTGGTTGATAGCAAAATATCAAAATCGGTAAAAATTATTTATCATCTTTATTAATATTAGGAAGTCATCTAATTTATGAAATGAGCTTAATTTAGTAAGTCATCTAATTTATAATTTCATAGTTAAAGAAATTCCATATTTATTTCCTTTTTTATTTTATTTTATTTTAGTCTACTAGTTAGTATTCTTAATATACCTGGCAAATAGGATATATTGGCTGAAAAGAAAAGAGAAAAATATCAATAAAACAGAGTATATATTTGTTTTGCATATTTTAAAATAAATTTAGACAAATCATATATGCATATATATATATATATATATTTTTAAAAATATAGATGAATCACATATACTTTTGTTGTTGTTCACTTTACAGTTTACAAGGAAAAGCGCGTGATGGGGGGTAACGGGGAAATAGTGGGTGACCTGCTTCTGTGATTGTCTCGCTCTCGCATACGTGTCACCGTTCCCCCAAAACGGAAGGGTAAAGTCGTCATTCCTGATTATCGAAAAACTTGTTGGGAAAGCAAAAACAATACTGACATGTGGTGCGACGTGGAAGCGTTTTTTGACATCCACGTGTTATCTCTGTAACGTATAAATTGTGTGAAGATCACGGTTTTGCGTTATTTTTAGTTGTTGGTTCACGCGCGAAGGGTGTGACGTTGACTAACTAACTCAAGCCGTCGTCAAAAGAATGTCAAAACTAACGGTGGAAGACCTTGACTTACGCGTTGAAACTAACGGTTCCGTTACTTCTTAGATGGAGTAGTATAGTTTACATAACTAAGTTTTGTTTAGACCACGTGATTAAACAAATTAATTTAGACTTAGTCCAGTCTTCTCTTTCACATGTTTATTACAAATTTAATAAATTGTCAACAAAAAAATGCCTCTTTGAAATAATACTATTCCCACATGTTTTGTTTGACTATAATAATACTCTTAAAGCTTCTTCTAATTTGGTCGATCAATATCTTGTAGTATTTGTTTATGTTTGATTTGCATGTACCAACACAAGTATATATACTCTCCTAATTTAGTTATATACATAATGACTTTTTGGGGCGTTACAGCTAAAATGTTGAAGACTTCTTTATTGTCGTCGAATATTGTTGGAATACTTCCAATAAAAACATTTACTTGCAAGAATAAAACGAAGGTGGGAAAAAAAAACAGATATTGAAAACGAATTTAAAGTAAATATTTAGTTGTTGACCTAACATATGCAGAGATGTTATTGAATCAAAGATAGTTCTTTTTTGTTTATGACTTTAGAATTTAGATATTACCAACAACAATTCTTATATAACAATCGATGAGGTAATGTCAACTGAACTCAGATTTTTTTTTTTTTTTTTTATCCAACCGGCCAGTTGCTAATTAATGGATTAATATTTAATATCATAATTTTTAGTTACTTTTTTTTCGGTAAAAATAATATTTTGGAAAATGACTAGTAGTACATGTACATCATTCTAATTTCTATTTTAAAGAGAAAGAAGTGCAGTGGAAAACATATCACAAATATGAAATGAAGGTCATATATCTAAGCTCATTGCTAAATTTAAGAAAAAAAAAAATTTCGTGGTGAAGTGGAAAATTAGAAGAGAGTATAGACAATTAATTAGACACCAATGATGACATGATGTAATGTGATAACCATCTGAATTTTATAATTAAATAAGATAAATAAAAGTATTCACATATTTTTGTTTCATTTATACAATGGTCCCACGATTCCCACTTGATGATGCGGAGATTATTTAGTTCACAACATTTGACTAGCACAAAATTTGCCTAACGAAAATTTCAGATTTAATCATTGCTAGTATTAGATAAAAAGAAATATTTTAATTGATTTGTCTAATATGTTAACTGATATAATTTAGAAAGGCTTGGTTTATTCATTAATATAAGGTGAGTATTTATATGGTAGAGATATGATAAAGCTAAGTTTTCTATTCGAGAATAAATACAAATGTAAATAATACTTTAGAGATAAATGTAAATATTCCTAATATATATCAAGTAGTTGAGCTTGTTTGATGAAGCAACAAAGAAAATGTTGAATGCTACTGAGTACTAATTATACACCTACAAACTTTGAGAACCGATCAAAAACGCTTTATAAGTAAGTTTTTTATGTGTTTCATTTGTAGTTGTTAAGACATTAGATTAGACTAGAAATTCAAGAACGTTACTGAAGATGTTTATTGAGTTAATGAAAAATGTTTATTGAGTTAATGAAAAAAGAAAGTTTGAGGATTATATATCAGGAGTGGCTGGAAATTAACAATATTACCGTAGTAGTTATTCTCCCGTATGGACAAGCAACACTCAATGGCAGACCTGCTTGAGAGAATGTTTGGTTAGTTCCAATTCATTTTATATACATGTGGCGTACAGAAAAGAATCAAAACCGAAAGAATTAGAACCAAATCAGTATTGAACTGAAAAATTTTGGGCATCCAGAAATACAATTATATGCATTATTTATTATAGATACTCTTTCTAACTTTTGCAAGGTTAACTTTTTGATATATTTTTTTTTGTTTTAAAAAAGATTTCATCATCTACGATCAAGTATTCACACATTTTTGTTTCATTTATACAATGGTCCCACGATTCCCACTTGATGATGCGGAGATTATTTAGTTCACAACATTTGACTAGCACAAAATTTGCCTAACGAAAATTTCTGATTTAATCATTACTAGTATTAGATAAAAAGAAATATTTAATTGATTTGTCTAATATGTTGTTAACTGATATAATATAGAAAGGCTTGGTTTATTCATTAATATAAGGTGAGTATTTTATACATGATCGTAGAGATATGATGGTAAAGTTATGATAAAGCTAAGATCCTTCTAGTTGGTCTCGGTAGATCTCGATTTCCTTGATATTAACACCTGTCGGCTGCCATCAGTTGTAAACGTATTTTGCAAATGAACTATTAACGCGTCTAATCGATCGAAGATCAACTGAATTCTCTGACTCGTAAACAGATCAGAAAGGAAAAAAAAATAGAAGAGAAAAAAAAAAGAATAACAGAAAATATACATTTTCTTAGTGAAAATAGACAGGTAACACAAACAGATAATAACATTATGTCTCCTCTCACATGATGTAGCTCTCACCTGTACGTTAGTAATTCATGAGAATTGAGCTGCCCCAATTCCTCTATTCTTGGGTACGTAAAACCTAACGTACACTATTATCTCATTATCATTTTGAAAATTGGTTAAAATCTGAATCAAGCTTTCTTTTAATCGAAGATTCCTCAAAGCATAACATATAGTACCAAGCTTTAGATCGCCACTTCTCTTTCTTGCATGAGGTAATTTACTTTTTGGACTGAGTTTTTAAAGAGAAATGAGTGTATTTCCTAGATTTGTTGGCTGGATCAACCAGAACATACAAGAGCCTCTTAAGGTCAGTTATATTTCATCATTAATTTATAGAAACAGGGAAAGTCAAATCGATCTAGCTTACTATTAGGTTCATATAGTCTTATAGAAACTAGATTATGATTCTGTTTGTTGTTTGTAGGCCGAGTCCAAGAAATCTGAAAATGTTGAATCTAATTCAGTGTCAGAGGAAGATAGTAGTAATAAACGGGAATTTTATTATGACAAAGCGGAGGCCAAGAAGCAAGGAAAACTTTGGAGAGATGCACAAAAGAAGAAACCATGGTATGATGCTCCTGGTAAGGTGAAGGTATAAGACTAAATCAGCAAACAAATTAAAACCTCAATATATATGATTTGTTTTCTCAAAAGGAATTTGTGGAACTAATAAAAGAAAAAAAAAATCTTATATGTTGATGTTTGAAGGTGACAACAAAAAAGGGTCTTTGCCACATGCACATAGAGTTAACAGTGGGATTGCCTCCTGAAGGAGTCTACGATTTGTTCGCTAATCCAAACAACTTTCCTTTCTTCAGGATCGACAATGAGACTGGGCGTGAACTTTTGGTTTTTTTTTTTTTTTTTTTTCTCTTAATATTTTATGATTCAAATGTGGTATTAATGATAGAAATATATATATATTTGAGAGTGTGATAATTTTTTTTTTTTCGTTTTATGAAGCAAAACAAATCAAGAAAGGTTTTGATGAAGGATGGACCAAGGCAGGTCGTGCAGTTGGAGAAAGCTCTGACCTATGACTTTCTTTGGTGGTATAGAGCTTTTCCGTTTACTCTAATTGCTGATGAAAACCAAAAAGAATTTACAGTAAGAAACTTTCCTTATATCTCTTATAAATTAAAATCATACAGTTTTTGTTTCCTGTTAGGGAAACTTAATTAACTTGGGGTTTCTCTTGCTTATGGGTAGGCAAAATATAAGAAAGAGAAAATGATGTTCATGAAAGTATTTGAGGGTTCTTGGAAAATAGAGCCATTATATGTGGATTCAGAACGCTTGTGCAAGGAGAGAGAGCCAAAGAGTCGAGAAGAATACAAAAGATGTAGCGGCGGACAAGGAAAGGTTGCATCTAAAGTGACAATGGACCAGTACTTCCAACCATATTCTTTTCTTAATCTACCACCGTCATCTTGGTACATTCGTCGGATCACCATCAAAACCACAAAAAGACTGCTCAAACAAATTCAAGATGCAAGTATCATGTTCCGAGACGCTTGAAACCAGCCCCTTAACATTTGGCATTTAATTTACCACTTCTATTTTGGCAGTAGTATTAGACACAAAATGCTATATTTAAAATCCGCATAGTGGGATACTAAGCTTGAAAAATGTAAATTTACGTATTTTTCATTTAGCGAACAAACAATCAATATATACAAAGTTTAGTAATTAATATCCCCCTGCTAAGGTGAATGTATTGCCAAATCAGCTAACAAAATCTCATGTTAAGCTTTTACGTACAATTATGATTTTGTAGTTTTAAACTTTTGACGTAGAGAAACACAGAAATGTGATTTAAAACCTTCATTTTGTTTGTCTTCATGTTGTTCTTGGCTTCTTGCCTATACGTCAAGAACTCATGAGAATCAAGCTGCTCACTTCTTTGATTCACCATACGTAACGTACACTTCTCCAATATTATCATATTGTCATCTTTGTTTTTTTTTTCCTTCTAAATCTAACACAAATATTTATCAAAAAATTCTCAAAACCGTAAGCTTCGGATAGTCATTTGCGACTTTGTGGACTAATCACTTGAGAGAGAAATGAGTGTGTTTCGTGGATTTGGTGGCTGGATCAATCAGAACAATCAACAGCCTCCTAAGGTTAGATTTATTTCCATCAAAAATCAGAAAATTATCCCAAGAAAGTCAAATAGATAGAAAGTGATTATGACTCTGTTTTTTTTTTTTTTTTTTTTTTTTTTTTTTTTTTTGTAGGCTGAGTCCAAGAGATCTGAGAATGCTAAATCTAATTCAGAGCCACCGTTAGAATTTAAATATTATGATAGAGATGAAGTGGATAAGCAAGCAAAACTTTGGATAGATGAAGATAAAAAGCATCCATGGGTAAATCCCTCTCCTAAGATGAAGGTAATAGCAAATTAGTAAAGAAAATATAAAAATCTTGCATTTAGATGAATTGTTAAAACTAGTTAAGCAATTTTCTTATATATTTTTTTATTATTCTTTTAATTTTGGATGGTTGAAGGTGACAACAAACAAGGGCATTTGCCATATACACACAGAATTGACGGTTGGCAGGATTCCTGAATCAGTCTACTTAGTGTTTGCTAATCCACTCAACAACCAATACTTTAAAGAATTCGACGGGAAAAATTTTCTGGTTTTATTTTTATCAATGTATTTTTCAAATATTGACTATTGATTATAGCAAATACTTGAGAGTATGATCTCTTTCTTATGAAGGAAAGCAAACCAAGAAAACTTTTGAGGAAGGATGGACCGAGGCGGATTGCCGAGGTAGAGAAAATTGTATCCTGGAACTTCCTTTGGTTGTCTAGATCTCTCCCAATAAAACTAATTGTCGAAGACAACCAAAAAGATCTTACGGTAAAAAGCTTATATCATGCTATATATTTTACAAGAATCAGTTGTTTTTGTTAACTTTTTGTCCGAGTTAGAATTTGGGTTTGATGATATCTTTATTTTAGGGAAATTACAAGAAAAAGAAAGTGAAGTTCATGAAAGTATTCGAGGGTAGCTGGAAAGTGGAGCCATTATTCATAGATTCGGAACGCTTGTGCAAACAAATCAAGCCAAAGGGTCGAGAAGAGTACAAAAAATGTAGTGGTGGACGAGGAAGGATTGCATCGAAGGTGACGATCGACCAATACTTTGAGCCTTCTTCTCCTCTTAATCTGCCACCATTTTCTTGGTTCATCCGTGGGATCACCATCAAAACCACCAAGAATCTTATCAATATGCTTGAATAGGTCTTCAAGACTTTAACTTAAAAAAAATTTACTTTAATGACCAGAACAAAATATGAATTCAGTTATTTACTTGTTATACGCTTAACTCCGGTATCCATTAATTTTTACGTAATGAATAGCTCAAAGGGACTTTATTGAGTTCTCTAGTTAAGTGAGCTATAGGGAAAATTTGATCTCTAGACTCACGTTTGTGTGCGATTATGAAATATCAGCACAAAATCTGGTGATCACAAATTACTGTTATGATTTTTGTAATATTAAGCTCCACATCTTGATTTCGTTATGGCTCCAACTCATGATAACTATTATTTTTGAAACAACGAATCACAACTATGTTAAAATTTAAACGCTTTTTCTTTTTGTGGTTTGTTAAACAGTCAACACCATTAAGTTATGGTTTATGGTTTAAAATAATAAAAATAATGTATGCTTTTATGTATGGATTTTTTTTTGCGGAAACTCACGTTTATATGTATTATACGTGATCTCACCCGTTACCATTATATTATATGTATTGTACGTGTTCTACACAAAAGTCTTTGTACTTCCCATCAAATAAGAGAAAGGAATTTGACCTTAGAAAGCATGATCTTACAGTTGTATGCTCGTCTGAGCTCAATCTGCAAAACTAATAGACAAAGTTTATACTTATGAAAATATGTAGGGGTTTCCTGTTATATTCTGAAAAATTGATCAAGGGAAATTTTGTTTCATGTTGTGAAAATTGGAATTTTTTAAAGACTTTACAAGTTAGAACAGCATTACAGCAGAATGCTCACAATTTAGGTCTTGCCTCTACGTCAAAAACTCACTAAAATCGAGCTGCTCACTTTTTTTTGTTTCGCAGTATGTAAACGTATACGTACACTGCTCCACCACCAGCCCCTTGTTATTATAATCTTTCATTTTCATATTTGTATATTTGTTTAAATCTAAATCAAGTTTATATTAAATTCATCATATACAAGCTCCTTGAATTTTCTTGTCCTGATCAGGTATAGTATTATTTGTGGACTAATTTTCAGAGAGATATGGGTATATTTCCTGGCTTTAGCTTGATCAATCAGAACACAAAACAGCCTACAAAGGTCAGTTTCATTTCCATGAATCAGAGAACTCTAGGAAGTCAAATCAAATATAAATTACTATATCGTTTAATTATAGTAGTTAGGTTATGATTATATATGTTGGTTGTAGGCTGAATCCAAGAAATCTGGGAAAGTGAAACCAAAGTCAGTGTCAGAGACTTATCCTGAGGACAGAGAGGAATTAAAGAAGCAAATGAAACTTTGGAGAGCTTCAGAGAAGAAGTATGCATGGCATGATTATCCTCCTAAGGTGAAGGTAAGATATCAAACCAACAAAGAAATTCTCATTTCTAAGATTTGGCCTGACGGTTGAACCATGAAAACCTTGTGTGTGTGTGTGTGTGTGTTGAAGAGCATTAAAATTTATTTAACTAAAGATATGAAAACAATTAACTAAGGTTAATATTCAGACTCATCATAGTGCTTGTTTTTTTACACCCTCGATTTGACATACTTATTTTTTTATTAGCAGCCAAAACAAGTAAAAACCCGTCAATTTATTATTATTATTATTATTATTATTATTTGTTTATTATTATTAAAGTGCTTTTTTTAAAAAAAATTTAGAGTCGCTTATGATTTTTTGTTGTTGTTGTTGTTGTAAAGACATGCAGTACTTAACTATATGTAAATAGTGTGATACAATCACGATGCTGAGTCTGAATATTAACTTAGGCTATTTTTTGTGTAAATTTCTCGAACCCCTTTTTAAATCTATAAAGATTCTTAAACATACGTAAGTAGTTGATGATTGTGATTATTATGGGGTTCACTTCCAAACGAGTTGATTTTTTTTTAATTACTGATTATAGCTACAACTTTTGTTTTGATATGATTATTTACCGCATTTATATTGTTTTTCATATTAAAAAATCACTGCAATTATTTTATCTATAAAGACCATGGTAACCCTTTTATTACTTAAAATTATTCTAACGTGTTTTCTTAATATAGTTAATATAATTATTAAATAATGATCCTTTTTTATGTGTGGTACGTAGAGACTAGAGTAATGTGAGGATAATGTAATGTATACAAATTTTAAGTCGGCCCTAAATAGGTTTTTGTTTCAGAAATCCATTGTAAATTGTCTTAATATGTTATTTTAAGGTAAATTTGTTTCCATTTTATATGGCCTTTGTATTAAAACCGTTGAAATTAGAGAAATATTATATAAAAAAGTTTCTTACATCTATATATGTTTGAAGGTGACAAAATATGAGGATCTTTGCCATATGAACATACAATTTACAATTGGATTGCCTCCTGAAGCAGTCTTCGACATTTTCACTACTTACGAGAACCCATCATGGTACTCAATGATGAAAAAGCGCCCAATTCTGGTATTTATTTTCTGATTTCTTATTATTATATTATTGGAGTATTCATAATAGAGAAATACTTGAGAATGTGATATTTTTCTTATGAAGGAACACAGATCAAGTAAAGTTCTTAGCGATCGTGGACCGACAGAGAAGCTTGTGCAAGTGGAAAAAGAGGCGCCATGGAGGTTCCTTTGGTGGTCTGGAGCTATCCCGGTACATCTAAATCTCAACGAGAGCCGAAAAGATTTCAGCGTAAGGAACGTTTTTCTTTCTTTATATGGTCTTTGGTCCGGAAGATTTTTTGGATATAAAAGAAAGTAAGAAAAAATTGGTTTATGTTGCTTACTGTGGACAGGCACTATATCTGATTCCGAAAAAGAATATGATGTTCAAAGAGTTCAATGGTAAGTGGAAAATAGAGCCATGGTACATAGACAACAGTCGCTATTGCAAGCCGAGGCTGCCAAAGAATCGAGAAGAGTATAGACAATGTACCGGCGGAAAAGGATTGATTGGCTCGAGAGTGACAGTGGACCAGTCTTTTAAGCCATCTTCTTATCTTAATTTTCCACCGCTTTCATGGTACATTCGTAGGGTCACCATCAAGACCACCAAGGCTCTAGTCGAAGATCTTCAAGTTCGGGCAGCCATTATCAAAAGCGTTTGAACTCTTTCAAATTCGATATTGGCTAGTTATACCATTTGGATATAAATATTAAAATCAAACATTGGAATATTATAACAGAATCAAGTTGTAATAGAATCAAGTTCTGACCAAGAAAAAAAACAAAAGAAAGAATATCACTTCATATAAATCCCAACATCGGAATTCTAATTGGTTAGCTGTTATAAAAGTTTAAATAATTT
>NC_141896.1:11769857-11800171 GCF_030686135.1 Camelina sativa | reverse complement strand
TCGTGTGCGTGCATTTCAAAACGAGTAGTAACAAAGATATGGACCCAAAAGGAAAAAACAACGTTGTCGTTGTTTTGAAGTACTAATTTATTTCGTCCCTAATTTTTAGCGAGTGTTCCTAGCTCCATATTCTTAAAATAACGTGCATATCATACATAATAAAAAGGAAAATCTTTTTATATATAGCTACTGTAAACAAACAACTTATCTACGACCATATTTAGAATTTAGAATTTTTGTTTTCTTTTTTGCTTATCATCAGAATTTGGAGTTTTACTTTTTTTTATATCATCCTTTTTCCTTTTTGTGATATTGTTTGAACAGAAAATAGGGATTCTTGCACACATGAGCTCCAACAAGAACAAGATAAGTAGAAAAAGCTGGTAGAACAAGAGATCTCAATGAGTAAGTTTGATAAATTAACAGTTGTATAAATAAAATAAAAAGTTAGATAAAATCAATGAAATAAAAATGATTAGGATTGATAGGGAATGGTGGTGTCCTCGTGTGCGTGGCTGCATTCTCTCGTGGTACACCACCATAAGTAATTATTGCTATTCTAATATACATCATTTTATGCTTTCTATTAGCAAAAAAAAAGAGAGCAATGACAGGCGATGTGTGTCGGCGAAACTACGGACCACCGGTTCGAAATGTCCGACAAGCGAACTGTTGGTTAATGGGACTTTTACACTCTTTTTCAGTATTATATACTTCCTCCGTTTCAAAATATAAGATGTTTTGGAGAAGTTTGTTGTTTCATAATATAGGATGTTTTCAAATTTCAATGTAACTTTTAGATTAGTTTATTATTTTATATTATGCAGTATTGTTTCTGATTGGTTGAATTTGTTAAAATTAAAAATTTCTTAATCTGCGTGTTTTGCTTAAAACATCCTATATTTTGAAACGGAGGGAGTAATACATTTACACCCATGCCAACCTCATTCATCTTCGCTTGGTTAAAGCTTAAATGCCGTCCAATTTTTTTTTTTTTTTTTTTTTTATTTCTTGTTGAAAACAAACAAATAAAAACATGAATAAAAAATTATCAAAAAGATTTTTAGATTTATGTCGATGTTTCTTTCACATGGGAATGTGTGTCCACACAAAGAAATACCATCGATGCCTTAAAGAAAATCATAACAGTTTTTTTCACTCAAAAGTGTAAATGTTGTTTTGTCACAACAAATCTGCCTCCGATTAATTTAACAGAAAACTTGTGATTCGCCTCTTTGTTATTGTAACACCTCCAATTCTCCATCATCACATACATGATATTACATCTGTTCAAACTTTGGATAGTCATATGCAAAAATGTTATATAATTAATATCCAATTAAGTGCAACATATCTTTACGGAATATATTTGCCTAGCTAAAAGAGTTTGCATTCGTATACGTACTTTCTTCTCTCGTCCATATATTTTGCATGCATGTTCTTAACTTCTTCATACATGTTACATGTATACTTAACTTCATACATGTATACTTAATTTTCCAAAATGCATGAAAATGCATGTATGAAGAAGTTAAGAATATGCATGCAAATTATATGGACGAGAGAAGAAAGTACGTATACGAATGCGAACTCCTTTTAAGCAAATATATTCTGTTAAGATATGTTGCACTTGTTTGGATATTAATTACTTAACATGTTTGCATATGACTATCCAAAGTTTGTTTGAAAAATGAATACAAGATAGCAACCGTATACGTAGCCATCAGTTAGAATGTTAAAAAGAGAATATATAAGCCGAAGTGTACCTTTTTAAAAAAACATAGCAAGTTAGCAACCGTATCCGCGGTAGCCATCACGCCAACAGAAATAGTTAGAATGTTAAAAAGAGAATATAGCCCTGTTCGGAAGAGTGACGCTGAAACAGCTGCAGCGACCGGAAAAAATGACGCAACCACAAGCAAAATCATGATTGATCAGAAATAAATAGTCGCTGAAGTTGGGATTTATTGTCGCTAGCTCTGAAGAAAGAGTCGCTGAAATTTCCGGCTATCGTTTTAACCGACGCGGCGACTGAAAAATCACTTATTTCTCACCGTTTCTTTTACGTCACGTGTCGCTCATTTCAAAACTCATTAAAAACAACGTTGTATTTGAGTCGCTGAAAGGTGTCGCCGGCGACACTGTAAAGAACAGGGCCGAAGTGTACCTGTTTCAGAACTGTTTTAAACTTCAGAATATTCGGAACACACAAGAACTGTGTTTTGGAAAATTTAAACTAATTTCTAACTAACAATTAACACACGTACGAACTGTGTTTTAGAAGATCTGAAGTAATTTCTAACAATGAAGGACATACTAACGTCCCAAACAATGAGGGAGAGAAAATACATGTATGAAGAAGTTAAGAACATGCATGCAAAATATATGGACGAGAGAAGAAAGTACGTATACGAATGCAAACTCCTTTTAGGCAAATACATTCCGTAAAGATATATGTTGCAAATCGTCAAAAAAAAAAAAAAGAGATATGTTGCACTTAATTGGATATTAATTATTTAACATTTTTGCATATGACTATCCAAAGATTGAACCGTTGCTAAGTTTGGGCCTACTTAGCCAATCCATTAAGGTTCCATCAACCATGTTTTAACGAATACGTACATATCTACTTTTGCCCAGGGTTTCGTAGACAACTTAGACACTTGGGCCTACATAAACTCCAAATTATGACACAATAGTATGATTTGGTTAAGGTTATTTTTCCCTTTTACGATCCAAAATCTTCTTACAAATTTTTCTCTAATTTGCTTTTCTTGGTCTACTTTTCTTTCGGCCCGCCCACATATTCTCAAAGTTATTTCATTTGCTCTACCAATTTTGTTTCCTTTTATACATCGACTATATCAGACGGCGAGAAATACGTGTCAAAGAACGCAGTTCTGGCATCTGCGAGAGTTAGCCACGTGGGAGTTACAACCTTCAAACAGTTAAGAAGAAAGCCAAAAAAAAAAAGAACAGAAACAAAATGATAATGTTGTCTCATCTATATCAGAATGGGTGTAATGTGATTTTGATAGAATGAGAGTAACGGAGACAAATACGTACAGAGATTTACATTTTCCATCTTTGATCATCGGAGGATCCTTCGCGGCCGTTGCCATTTGTGTCTCCATTTTCTCTATCCTCCAACATCTCCGTTTCTACACCAATCCCGCTGTACGTACACAACCAAATCTGCGTAAAATTTTCAATTATATATCTGCGTGACCGATTCGTGATGAGTTTTGAGTATAATTTCAGGAGCAAAAATGGATTGTTTCTGTTTTGTTTATGGTGCCAGTTTATGCCGCTGAATCCGTAAGCCTCTCCTTCCCTTTTTTCGGAGTTTGTTGATCTCTTAATTTTGTTTTTGATTAATCTAGTTTTGGTTTTAGATAATTTCCTTGTCCAATTCCAAATTCTCGCTGCCTTGTGACATTTTGAGGAACTGTTATGAAGCTTTTGCTTTGTATTCCTTTGGAAGCTATTTGGTTGCATGTCTAGGTGAGCTTTGTGTACTCTTATCTGTCTCTCTCTTTACGTTAGCAATTAATTTTGTATATCTAAACCAAGATGCAATATGAATGTTCAGGTGGTGAAAGAAGAGTTGTTGAATTCCTCGAAAATGAATCAAAGAAACCATTGTTAGAAAGAGGAGACAATGAGAGAAAAAAGAAGAAGAACTCATTTTGGAAATTCTTGCGTGATCCATATGTCTTGGGACGTGAGCTCTTTGTGATAGAGAAGTTTGGTCTTGTCCAGTATGTAAGTCAAGTGAATCTGTTTTTTTTTTTTTTTTTCCCAATTGTGTGTTTTTGAAGTTTTTTGTGATATTTATCTTAGATGATCCTCAAAACCTTTTGTGCCTTCTTGACATTTTTGTTGGAGCTTCTTGGTGTCTACGGTGATGGTGAATTCAAATGGTATTACGGGTATGTGAACTACTATATCATCTTTTTTTTTTCATCAGATGAAAAGACAAGTGATGATAATTATTTGATTTTGTAGATACCCATACATAGTGGTGGTGCTAAACTTCAGCCAGATGTGGGCTCTGTTTTGCTTGGTGCAGTTCTATAACGTGACTCATGAACGGCTTAAAGAAATAAAACCGTTGGCTAAGTTCATTAGCTTTAAGGCTATTGTGTTTGCCACTTGGTGGCAAGGCTTCGGGATCGCGTTGCTTTGTTATTATGGTATACTCCCAAAAGAAGGAAGATTCCAAAACGGGCTACAAGATTTCCTTATTTGCATTGAGGTAACTTATAGCCCCTCCGACAAAATTTACATATGCTATATGAGATCCTTTTAAAAAAAATTATGTTTCTAAGAATTCTACTACTTGTTGGTGTACGTACGTCGGCAGATGGCGATTGCAGCTGTGGCTCATATCTTTGTTTTCCCAGCTGAACCTTACCACTACATTCCTATATCAGAATGTGGGAAAATCACATCTGAAACTAGCAAGACGGAAGTGAAACTAGACGAAGGTGGTCTTGTGGAGAAGACAGAGACTCATGTTGAAGCATCTGGCACAAGCATTAAGGAGAGTGTACAGGACATAGTTATTGACGGTGGTCAACGTGTCGTAAAAGATGTGGTTCTTACGATTAACCAAGCAATGGGACCGGTGGAGAAGGGTGTAACAAAGATCCAGGATACAATTCATCAGAAGCTTTTGGATTCGGACGGTAAAGAAGAAACAGAAGTGACTGAAGAAGTGACCGTTGAAACTTCGGTGCCGCCAAAAGAGTGTTGAGTTTTGCTCTTTGTTGTAGTTTTGTTTCATAATTCTCTTTTAGCAATTTTTATCTTTTGTAAAAGATAGTACTTTTGCCCATAATTTATTTTTACCGGGTGCATAGTATAATATAAAATAAATAATAAAATAGTATACAATATTGTAGTGGCTGGGGCGTCATCATCAGCGTTTACTTACACAGTGAAGACACTAGTCGATATTACTAAATTACTAACCGCTTACAAGTTACAAATTACGATCACGTGTGTTTAAATGAATTCAAATTGATACCTATAGTCCGAGTGTTATATATATACCAATATACCATGCACAATGTTCATGATGAATAAATTTATCTTTAACACATGCTATTACGCCTAACGATTCTACATGCATTTCTGCTGGACCTTAAAAATCTTCAATAAATATATCTTCCTTAATATGCATAATTCACATTTTTGTAAATAAATCTCATATTTGGCATATAAATTATTAAATTTCATTGGACTTCCACAAAAGAGAAGAGCATCGTAGTGAGAATCATATGCAAATGAGCTAAACATGGTATATATATACGACTTATTCCTGCAACCGCGGGAGAACTCACATGCAATTGGCATGCTAACGTCTATTACCAAAAACGACATTTCTTATTAATGTTATCACATGCTTGGATTGTGAGGTCTCAATTATTATGTTCCTTTTGTTCACTCTCCATGTTATTGGTATACGACCTAATCCTAAATGGTTTTACATGTTCATTTTTAAAAAAATTCATCTTTTAAAATTTTATTTTATCGAACCTCTACTCTATATATGTGTATTTATCTTAAAGTCATGTAGAATTAGTACTAATCTGACCATTATCGATTTCTCAATCTCGTGACCGACACATTACATACTGGTTTGTATTTTGCTAATATAATCATGTCAGTATGTCACCCAAATTCAATTAATAATGGTTGTTCGAAAAAATAATATCATGTTTATACATCAAGCAGATTTAATGAAATCATCGGTTGGATTTGGCAACACTTGAACATGTCGAAAGCGTGTAGTAATTACCCACGTGGATGTAGTAATCACGTTCCCCGCTTTGTTATAAATATCATAAGATGAATGATCGTACAATGATCCAACGGTTACGAATAATCGTATATCACATTCGAAACTCTCGGCCGTCGATCATAACCATCCGAATTAAAAGGCCGTGATAATGGAGAACGTGAGAAGCGTCCGTTCGAGAACAAGACAAAACAAATAAAGAAGAGAAAGTGCATGTGACATTGACATGACATGAACATGATTATTTGATTAGTCAGCTTTTTTTTCCAAATCTGAATTCGTCGTGTCTATTTAGAGACTTCTCTTTTGTCCAAGTTCCTCATTCGTGCTCCAAAGTTACTACTTCATCAAATTTCGTATATCATACTCTGTGTCACATCCTCTTTGTTTCAAAAAATACAGAATCTTTTAGCCTTAGGTTTACTAGATTATATGATGTCGGGAGAGGTTCAAGAGCAGTTTAACCTAAGCCGTTTGGTAAGTTTTGCAATTTTATTCTTCTTCTCGTTCAACTTGTATCTTTGGTTCGTCGTACTGAAATGTGAAATCTAGGCCACCTCTAATCCTATTTATGAGTTAAGTTAAGTACGTAGAATTTTTCTTCTTGCGTTATGCAAAAATATATTATGAAAAGCTGATATGTTTTACATATCTCATAATTGTGTTTAAAAGAATATAAACTTTAATTTATTTTCGAATGGACTATACAGGAGAATTCTATCCACTCGGGATCAGTATCATTTGGAAGATTCGAGAAGTCTTTATCATGGGAGAGGAGATCATCCTTTTCTCACAATAGATATCTTGAAGAGGCTGAGAGATTCTCTAAACCTGGCTCTGTTACTCAGATGAGAGCTCATTTCGAAGCGCATTTCAAGAAGAAAGGGATTAGGTTTCCGAATCCTGTTGAAGCTCAGACATGGGTAGACGAAGTTGTTCATCATCAAACTTGTGCTGAGAAAGATGATAATTTGTGGGAGAACACGAGTCAGTTTGGTGATTCTTGTGTGAGTTATGATGAGGTTCTTGTGAACTCTGATGGTGATGATCATCATACTTCTCTTTCTGTTGCTTTGGAGAAAACTAACATTGGTCACAACGAGGATGAAAAAGAGACAACATCATCTTCCTCTGCAACTAGATTGAAGCCTTTGAGAAATGTCCACAAAACTAATCCTTGTGCAACGACCAAAGCTTCTACGAAGAAGCATGATGTTGTCCTAACAAAGGGATCTTCTCCAAGTTGTAATACTAAAACCAGTACTGACACTAAGAGGTAGCATTATAACTTAATTTTCAATGTAACTTTTATGTCTTTTATGTTTCACCACTCACTCTTTAAGGATCTATTTGGTTTTGAATGGCAGACAAAAGGAATTGAAGACTAAGAGAATTGTTAAAACCATTGCATCTCAAGCTCCAACAACATCAAAGAAAACTGAGAGCCTAACTCCTTTGGTGGCTACAAGAGAAAAGAGAACAACTACTCATGGTTTCAGTTTCAGAAGTAATGAACGAGCTGAGAAGACGAAAGAGGTATACAGAGATAACTTATTCTCTGTTTTTTTTTTACTCTGTTCCAGTTTGGAGCTTATGATGGAACATTGCCTGATGTTGTAGGAAAAGGTAAAAGCCGTAGTAGTGCCTAAGGATCTTAACAATAAAGCGAGACCATTGCCTAAAAGTACACAAGCTAGACCTCAACACACGTCAACAGGTCAGGCAAAGGCAAAAGCAAGAGATGATCACTCTTCTACAGCTAGTTGTGATCAGTCAGTGGTTAATGGAATTGCCAAGAGTAAGCACATTAAAAAACACAAGGCGGATATACATATGATTCAAAGGCCAAAGACCAGCAGCGATCTGAGCTCCAGAAGCAACTCGATCCGAAGGAGTTTAGTGGTTAGGCGTTCTCCGGTTGAGGTTGCTTTGTGAGCAATTCACCAACTCTGCTTTTGTTCTTTAGATTCTGTAGTTAGTACTATATGCCCTCAATTGTTTCTTTTGCGTTTGTGTTTGTGTATTTGTGTTTTATATGTTATAGAAATCATTATAACATAGAACCGCAAATTCGAATAAACAATGTAACCTTATGTTAGAATTATCTTTCCACTTATAAATTTCTAACAGCATATCTTATATAATAAAATAGAGAGTCTTCCAAAAAATTTCAACAACACCCATGTCGCATGAGAGCTTGACACCTGTCCAAAATTAATTAAAAACATATAGTAATAAACTAATACATGTGTCTTTATCTTTAAATTTAAATACACTAATATGTAATTTAACTAAAAAATACAATATTAAAATAAGAGGTTCAAATGATTCAAATAAGGCATAGCAAATGAAATTTGAGAATTTGTATTAAAATTAGTTTGTAGATATTTCATATTTTTATATTTAAAGAGATTCAAATGATTCAAATAAGGCATAGCACATGAAACTTGAGAATTTATATTAAAATTTTATACAAAAATATATTTTTAATAAACTAACAAAATGCTAACATGACAATAAAAAGGAGATGGTATGACATTTGAAAATCTATTATGTTTGTTATAAAAACACATATGTAAAAGTATTTCGCTTATGTTTTGTTTATACTTCACATATGTTTTGCTTATTTTTCTTGTTAGTTTTCTTATTTTTTAAATATATATATGTAAGATGTTACATAAATGCATATCAAACAATCAAATCAAATTTGATCATATATATATATATGATTCTATCATAATCATAAATCAATAAAAATTTATAAACAACTAAAAATACATTATGGGCAACCCATCTAGTTACTAATGTACTATCCGAACTTTGTGGCTTCTTTTTAGATGTGTAAATAAGCATACTGCATACACTTTCAATCGTTTTGACAAATTTTACAATATTAAAAAGTACTTATTTTGAATGTACAAATAGTATCCGTATACACAATATTTTCACTGATTAAAATAACTTAAATTCAAATATTATGACGTCTGTCTTTCTTATAACATTAAATTTAGTTTTGATTTCAAATCATTTAATTCGAGCCACCCTACATATTATTTTCATATTCTGCTTACATGAGTTTCCACGTAATAAAAGAGAGAATTTAATACTATTATTAATCTTTTTGTCCACTCGTTAACCTTCATACTGTTGTCCACTATCTATGAAGTCACCCACGAAAAGTGACGTTATTGAAATTGTTCGTGCTTATCCTAATTCAAGGATCGCGACAACTAATTATATATGTAACTTTTAAAATGTATTTATATATCTTACCGTATAAAAGAGTAATAATAAAAGAAATATTGTACTATGGATAAATTTCTTAGCCCTCCTAAATCAACATTTCTTTTTCTTTCGGAGTAGTATATCCTAAAGTATTACAATATTTCTTACACAAAACATATAAAAATACTTTCACAAGAATTACATACGAACTAAGTTATAAACAAAATGTTACCGAGCACTCCAACCAACTGAAAAGTTACCACGGCTACCACCCTCACCGTCAATTTCCCTGGAACCGCCAAGAGTGAAGAGGACGACGTTTGGTCCGTTTGGTGAGGAGGTTTTCTGAAGTAGTAAGGGAAGTACGGCAAGATAGCGTCTGGCGGTGGAGGACCATAGAAGCTGCTGCCACTACCGTCTCCGCCACCGTAAGGTGGTGAAGGGTAGTTTGGTATATTCCCGGCCGGAGGAGGGTAATTTGGTAAATTCCCAGCTGGAGAAGGGTAGTTAACGGCTGGAGGAGGATATGGTGGTGGTTGAGTTACGGAGGGTGTGGATGAGCCACCACCAATAGGTGGCGTCGGATAACAAGGGTACGGACACGGCGTCTCGGATATGGTCAAGTAAGGGAAGTAAAGAAGAGAAAAGATGAAGAATAAGCTCAAGAGGGGAAGGCCATGATCGTTTGTGTTCATGTTTTATTTTTTTGTTATGTTTTACCTTTCTTGATGAAAGAACTGTTCTTTATTTGAACGACATAAAGAAAGTAAATTAAGATAAGTTTTTTGGAAAGAGCTTAGTTGGAAGGTGTGGACTCTAGCTAGAAGACACTTGTCTTGTGAATTATTGGAGTTAATGGTTTGCTTAATATTCTTCTTCCTTAATCACATTAAATATTGGTATTAATTTGTCGCTAATTTTTCGATGTTAGTTCGTCTTAATCTTCGTTTGTCTTCTGTTTATTATGGATTAACATCGAACTTTCTTAAGCATATGTTTTAATTATGTAAAGTACTTGATTAAGGTTAGATAAATTTGACCGTATCTTACAACACTTTTGTTGTTGTTGTTGTTGTTGTTGTTGTTGTAAGATCTTACAACACTATATGCAATACAGTATGTAATTTTCTTGGATCTTGGTTTGATTATACTGATATAAATGGGCTTTTCCGCGTTCTTTATACACTGTACCTATGATTCGGTTGATTATTCGTCGATTATATAGACCCCATAATAGTTTCGACGAACATGCATGCTTTGCTATTAAAAAGAAAGATATACTGCAAAGTCTGCAATCATTTATAAAAAAAAAAAAAGCCATTTTCTTAAACGACAAATTTTAAATGAATATTCTACACATCAACCACTAAAAATTACCTAATTATGTCCTTTAAAGAAACTAATATGCGTCATAGATGCTTAAAGTGGTCGACAGGTGTATATAATATTTTAAGCTTCCCACAGAAAGATGGATACATTGTAACATCTGTTTCCAGAAGCCTTGTTGATGCTTTAAGTAAAATTTTCTCATTAATAATAATCAAATATTTTTTTCTATCTCAAATTATAAGGAAATGGTACTTGTGATTATAATTTTGAGGACAAAATTGTGAGGATATCTGTAAAGGGCTAGACGTTGAGTGATCTTGAAGGTTGAAAAGGTACATCATAGCTATTTCATTTTTCCGAGGTACTAGTAGATAGCATTGATAACTAACCTTTCTAAGTGAATACTATTAATTAATGTCTAAAGCCATTATTTTTTACAAACCTAAAGTCATAAAATGACAAATTTTGAAAACGAAATGTAAATTTATTTTTAATGATACTTATGTGAAAGGATAGGAGTACCAAATACTAGAAGATAATTTAACCGAAAATATATAGGGAAAAAAAGATTTCTTCAAAGATGTTAAAGACAATGCGGTAGTTATAGCCACCAACTCGCGACTTTCCTTCTTAACGAAATACTGTAAGTCAAAAGTGTTAATGAGTAATGAAAATCAGACATTTAAGTAAAATTAAAAATATATTTGAAAAATACAGAATATACATTACTGAGTAAGGTTGCATAAAATTATAAACGAGTTTGTGTTGTGTTGCCTTTTTGAGGCAATAAAAGCATAATCACAGCTGTATGGTGCACAAAGCTCAATTATCTCATACCTTTTAAAGTCCATAACATATGCAGCCCCTCTAAGAAAACAAAAAGAAGTAAGAGCAAATAACTCTTTTCGTTGATTCCACTTTTTCCCCCCCCCCCCCCCCCCCCCGGTTACTAGTTAGGCAAATTTTTATTTAGGCTAAAAAACAATTGTCAGGCAAATTTTAATCTATCTTTCATTTTGCTTTCAAAACCTTGATAAATGAAAAGATCGGTATTGGGGTTTAAGTCGATACGGATATTTCATATCGCATAGTACGTAGATAATTTAAGATACACAATTGAATACACAGAAGTAAATGGAATAGTCGATGTTTTCTGAAACTAATTGTATGCTTAACAAAGACAATAATATAATAAGATTAGTAGTTTTTTCTTTATCTACCAAAAAAGTTACATTATTTTAGTTTTATCAGGTCTGTTAGTATAATATGCGGTATGGATTAGTAAAGCGTTGAAGAACAAGAAAAAAATAAAAAGGAGATTAAAAAACTAACAACGTAGGTGAGAGATTTGGTAGAAAAATACAAGCGTTAGGCAAAAACAGATTCACATGTCATGTCTGAGGTCGGCTTTGCGGGACCTATTTTTGTTGAAACCCAAGTTGATCTTCATCTCTCTCTCTTTGCATCCACACGTGTCTTTTTTACTTTTCACATCAGCAGGTGTCTTTTTCCACCTCAAAATTATTCTTTACAAAAAAATTACTATTCAAAATAAATCTAAAGAATAATTATTTGGTACAATTTACGGTTTTAGTTCAAATTCGAGTATACATTTCTATTTTCAAAATAATTTTGATTTTAGGTCGCATTTTGTATAATATGAAGTTCCATCACGGCATCGCATCACCCATTTACTTTCTACGTAAAATGTGGTTCTATTTAGATTCAAAAAAAAAAAAAAGTGGATCTATTGTTATATGAGTTATTCTAGATTAGTTTGGATCAGTTTAAATATCTCTTAACTACTGCTTATAATAGTTTATCAAATCATCAATTCTCTCTAGCTAGTTTATTAACTTCATATACAATTTTTTTCCCCCAGCTTATATCATTTAAAAGCTAGAAAGAACAAAATATTTTCGAAAATAATTAGCCTTTTTAACTTTATATTCTTTTATCTCCCTTTCGGAAAAAATACTATCTTTACAATTTATTAAGAACAATTTGCTTTACTATACAAATTATTCCGCACAAAGAAAACTTTTTACTTTCGAGAATCAATTCATCAATGGCAAGTTGAACAGAGAACATATCCCATAAAGAGAATAAATTTCTAGACTTTACATATTTCCCTGAACATCATTTTTGGTCTACGTACCTTATTATTTTGGTTTAAAAAAACCATTAGAAAATTCGGATATAGGAAAAATATGATGAAACATATATGATCCTAGCTAGTAAAAATTATTAACCAACGATCAATAACGTTCTTTAAACAACTAATTAAAAAAGTATGTGACAACAACATACCAACCGTAGATCTTCAAATATTTCTTCTCCGATCATGTTAATTTCAAAGAATCAAGAACCCCATAATTCCAAGCGCGATCAAACCTGAGAGCTTCACCACCGTAAAGCTTTTTCCGGCGGCTGCTCCGAACTGCTCATCGACGGGGTAAAGATTTCCTGGCGGACCCGTGATGTACAAAAAATTAGCCGGCGGTGGAGGCGGGCAGTTAGGACTGACTTTCTTCGGCGGAGGTGGAAGAGCCGGCGGAGGAGGACACGCAGGTGGTGGCGGAGACGGTGGTGGAGGAGACGGCGGCGGAGGGTTTTGGATGCAGCTTGGAGAACACTTGATGGGATCGACCTCATCTAGCTTTCTTGCTTCTAAAGAAGCATCTGAGGATGATGATGATGAAGCTTTGATGAGTGTTGGACACGTCAGCAACGTGATCATCATCACCGTGAATATGACGACGGATCCCCGGCGGTGAGAATTTCCCGGCATGTTGTGATCGGCGAGTTGTTTTTCTTTGTAAATGATCAAAGAGAGAAATTAACAAAAGGAGAGTTTTGTATATATGGAGACTTGAGATTAAAAGAGTTGAAAAGTTGAAGAGGAGACGTGAAAATGAGAGGTGATGATGAATGCGTTCTCGTTACGTAAGCTTAAGTGAGTGCATGGGAGTCATAGACTTATTAAATAGTGTATATATCATTTTCTGTAAGCTTCTAGTCTTTTTTAACCCAATTATATATTGAATAAAATATACAATATAGTCTGAAATCAAATGATAAATTAGGAACACGGTTAGTTAAGGAGTACTCGTCGGTCCACTAAGTGATCGTATTTTTTCATGTGAGGTGGAGCCCTCATGAACTATTTTGGTTTTCCTTAGTTGCGGAATTATTAATTAGCGATTAAAATCCCACCGTCGTATACCAAAACAAAAGCATAAAATGTTTTTGAGATACAAATTTCTTAGAGCATCCACATTGGTGTGGGACTTTTTTTGGTCCCCACATTTAATACTAATATTTTGAGGGTTTCTTATTTTTAGTAGGAGCATTGGTGTCTATTTGTATTTGGTCTCCCGAATAAAATAATAATATTTTGAAAATTTAAAGATTAATTATTTAAAGAAAGAAAATACAAAAACATACAATTAAGAAATTAATAACAGAAAACATATAACATAAAAACATAAAAACAATAACAAACATTTTATTCAACTCATATAAATTTTAAAATCAATCTTCATTATCCGGAAGATGTCCAAAGTTAGTCCAAATATGCTCAATCAAATCTTGTTTTAGTTGGTCATGAGCTTGTTTATCCCGAAGTCTTGTTTGACGAGTAATCGTACTGGTGATATTTGAACCCACACCGGCGGCACCAACGGTATATGTTTGATCCACATGTTCTCCGTGTTGAAATTCAGAAACAATATTTCGGTAACTGTATGTATGTCGTTCATCTTCGACAATCATATTATGGAGTATTATGCATGATCTTATTACATTTGCCATTTTATTTTTATCCCATAGACGAGACGGATTTTTAATAACGGCGAATCTAGCTTGCAAGACTCCAAAGGCACGCTCAACATCTTTCCTCACAGCTTCTTGTTTTTTAGAAAAGAGAGATTTTTTCCTACCTTGTGGAAGTCGAATTGATTGAATAAAAGTTGCCCAATTTGGATAAATACCATCAGTGAGAAAGTACGGCAAGTTGTACTCCCTTCCGTTGACAACGTAGTTGACTTCCGGAGCTTGACCGGTTATTATGTCATCAAAAACATTAGATCGATCAAGAATATTAAGATCGTTCATAGTACCTGGAGCTCCAAAAAAGGCATGCCATATCCAGAGGTCATACGAAGCTACTGCTTCCAAAACAATTGTAGGTTTTCCGGTTGATCGTGAATACATGCCTTTCCAAGCCGTGGGACAATTCTTCCACCCCCAATGCATACAGTCAATGCTACCAATCATCCCGGGAAATCCACGCTGTTCATTCTGATAGAGTAGTCTTTGTAGATCCTCCTGTGTAGGACGTCTTAGGTATTCATCTCCAAACACTTGGATGATGCCGGCGGTAAATTCGTGCAAACATTTCCGAGCTGTCGAAGCACCAATTCGTACATACTCGTCAACACTGTCAGACGAAGTACCATATGCCAATTGACGAATTGCTGCAGTACATTTTTGTATAGGTGAAAGACCAGCTCGTCCGGTTGCATCCTGGGTTTGGCGGAAATATTCGATTTCGGTAGAGAGACGTTGCACAATGCGCATGAACAGTGGCTTGTGCATGCGAAACCGTAGCCGGAATAAATATTCTGGATATGTGGGAGTGTCACTAAAATAATCATTCCAAAGATTATTGTGGCCTTCTTCCCGGTTTCGCTCGATAAAAATTCTATCGTGTGGCTGGTTTGGCTCGGGGATATGTTGGGAGACATCATAAACATTTTGTAAATAAGCATCAAAATGATCACTATCATTTGCTTGGTAGTGATAATGATCATCATCTCCATGGTAATGATAATGGTTTGAAGATGATCCCATTTCAAACAAAAAAAAAAAGAGAAAGGAAAAGACAAAGAGAAAAGGAGAATTAACTTGTATGTTTTGTTGCTTTGATATTGTTTGGGGTGAAAGTGAAGTTGCTTTGAAATTGTTGGTTTGATAGCATCGCATATATATAATAGAAGAGTAGGGACAGAACAAGTCTCCGTGATAACAAAAGAACAAGTCTCCGTGATAACAAAAGAACAAGTCTCCGTGAATAAAAACTAGTATCCGTGATAACAAAAGAACAAGTCTCCGTGATAACAAAACAACAATGATAGAAAAACAACAAGTACATCATGGAGAAGAGAAAGTCATTACAAAACAGAAAATTAAATTACACCAAGTACATTAGATTAGAACAAGTACATGCAAAGAGAAACTAGCCATTACACCATCAAGATTTAAGTATACATGAACAAGATACCTAGAAGACATGCGAAAATAACCATTACACCAACAACCAGCAAATCATTTACATTTCTAAGCCTATTTTCATTACGTAGCTCATAAACTACATTCTCCAAAGTATCCATCTTCTGTTCTGTTGCGTAACACTGATCTCTTACCTTAATGATGTCCGATTCATACTCATTGAATAAGGTCAAGTAATCTACCTTCGCAGATAGAACTTCATATCGTCTATCATTGTCTCTCAGCTCCTCCATTACAGCAACATCCCACCACTTGTGTATATGCATCTCTCCATCATCAACATTTGGACATGTGAAGAACCTGCAACATGTAACAGAGTTATAATATCTAGTAATACTTAATAGAGTTATCATAACAGTTAAAATCACAAACCTTCTGTTGTAGCAGTTGGATAGTATTGGTTGCGCACCACAATAGCATTGCTTGGGGAATCCATGCTCAACCTCAGGTTGAGGTGGATATTGCCTCGACTCAGCATTGTTCGGTGTACTCTCAGCTTCATCCATAAGTATCAACGCTTCTAGTTCTCTATATGCAGTGTCCATCGAGTACCTTTCAGTCTGATCGGATGAATCAGGTTGCGAGTAGCTATAGTCTTGGCCCATTTTTTGAGTTGATCTGCAGAAAAACAAGAAGAACCAGATTAGAACAACATCAGTAGATTCATTTAATATATAACATGAAAGAACTTAAATAGATTCAGATTATATAGAACATGAAAGAACAACATAAGTAGATTCATTTAATATAAAACATGAAAGACACTTAGATAGAATACAAAGCCGAGTAACAAAGCCGAGTTACATTCCATACAATGCATAGAAACAACAAACAGGAAATACTAGAAACAAACACTATCTTGGTGAATAACAACATAAGCCGAGTTATTATTAGAAATATTGGGACACTATCTTGTTCATGATAACTTCTTCAGCAGCATTCAAGGGTTCCTTTTTGGCTAAGAGAGTGTCAAGGATGGCCAGCTTTTGTAGTTTCTCCTTTTCAGCCAATTCCTCTTTCTTGACATCCCACATGCTCTTATACTCAGCAAGAGTCTTCACGTTAGACGCCGATGCATTGTTTCTCTTTGCCTTCGCAGCCTTGATCCCTTCTGGCCTTATCTCCTCAACATTGCAGCTTGATGATTGTGAACCTTCTGCGGCTGCTTTCCTCTTTGTTGCAGGCTGAGATAGGGGCGTGTTAATAGTGTTAAGGTTGAGCCATTTCTGCTCAAACCGTAATAGATACCAGCAATGTTCTAGGTTAAACCTCTTATTATGCGCACCAAAGTATATATCATGTGCATTCTTTAAGATATCAGATTGAGAATGACCAGAGCTGTTCAGTCTCTCCGCTTGTGCGATTGCCGCACAGAACTTGTTCACTTGGTCATTTATCTTATGCCACCGCTGCTTGCAATGTGTCATCAGCATCTGTTCACCACCATTCCTTGCATGAGGAGAGTCAGCATAGTACCGGCTAATCCTTTTCCAGAAGCTTCCTAGCTTTTGTTGATTAGAGACAACGGCATCCTTTGAAGTGTTGAGCCATGCGGAGATCAACACTTCATCATCAGCAGGTGCCCATTTCTTTCTCTCCTTTCGCTCCAATGGTGTTTCTTGAGAAAGAGTTGGCGCCTCAGAAGATTGGGAGCTGTGCGGAGGCATTTGGGAGCTGCTCTGACCAGAAGGTGGAAAACTATCCCATCGCAAGTTATCAACATTATTCCCACCTTCTTCTTGACTGTTAAGCAGGTTTATGTATGTAGAAGACTGATAAAAAGGATCCATATGAAGAGGAGGGATTAGAGAATGAGTAGAAAATGAGAAGAGTATAGAATCTACACGCGGAAAGAATGGATACGCGAGTAGAAAATGGGAAGAGTATAGAATGGATAAGCAAGTTGAATGAGATTTATAGTGAAAGAGATTTATAGTGATAGAATGAAGAAATTTTAAAAGGGGTTATGATAGAATGAAGATGGTTGGGGTTTAGTAGGTTAAAAGTTAAGTGGCAATAAGTAACAAAACATAAAGACCTAACAACCAATGTCTAATCACAATTTATGACAAGTACACTTCACAAATGCATTCAAACCAGCTAGTTCGAATACAGCTAAGACCATACAACTATGAAATAAAAAACACCTCTGTCCAATTTAGATAATACATAAGAAACGCAACAAGATGACAAGACCATAGAGTACAAATCACAAACGTTTTATTTGAAGATGCAGTTGTAGAATAAAAAATCATGTAGAAACCATACAATAAAAACCACAATGAATCATCATCATCGATATATGATTGAGTTGTAAAATCATCATTGAGTTTTTATTGAGTTTAGTTTGAAGGTTAAACCTCTTAGATAGATTGTATACTATGTGATGAGATCATGAGAGTTTAACTTGAAAATTGAGTTGTAGAAAAAATCATCTTGAATAAATCAAGTTTCCATCTTTGCATACAATCCTTATGTTGAGTTAAAACCATAGAATAAACTACCCTAAATCAAAAATCAAACAATAGTCGATTGAATCAAACTAAACACAGAGTTAATCAGATAACCCTAATTCGATAATAATCGATAACCCTATTTCGACAAACACGGTTAATCAGCGAACCTATAATCAGCAAAATCTTAAATTGGATGAAGAAAAATACCTTATTTCGGACGATTGAACCGCCGGACAAGCTTCGTGAGAGACAGTGGATCGTCGCGGCTGAGATCTACAATGGTCTTCTCGTCTCGGCTTCGGGAGACACAGAACAGCTCGACTGCAGATCGGACCACCTTCGGGATAGAGAGAAGATCGGCTACCGGAATTCGTCAACAACTTCCGGAGATATGATCGGCTCGCCTTCGGAACCCACAGAGATGGAATCGCCGACGAGGTATGAGAGAAAGTCGAAAAGTTTTTTCTCGAAATTTTGTTTTCTGTTTAACCCAGGATAATTTCTCTTTGCAGTCAGAATGTAACACGTAGCCAAGTCGACGATACAAAAAACGTCCCCTTTGAAAATACGTTTTTTGATTAATGGGCTATTTTCGATTTATTTTAAATCCAAAAAACTTGGGGGACGGCCCAAGTATACGGCGATGTGGATGGTCTTAGTATCTTTGTTACCTAGAGTTAGCGTTAAATTTGATGTACTAAATGGTTTATCTTGGAAAATATGTTAAATTAATGCTTAATTTTGATATATAAAAAAGTTAAAGGAGTATATAATCGTATATATGAAAAAGGAGTCGTATATATGCGCGAGTGCGTGTAGTTGCTTAATGCGTAAGTGAGTGCTTTTTAAAAAGGAACATTGCTTTAGTTGTTCATCAATTTACATAGATGAGAAGGTAGCAGGAAACTATCTCTTATGGTATTTTGTATTAAAGAGAAGAAGAAAAAAAGGGATAAAAGCTTTGGTATGATTGAAGAATAATTTGAGACAGAAGATTTTAACAGCGTCGACAATTTTATTAAAAAAATATGAAACCAAGAAAAAGGTTTTGGTGGCCATAGAACATGCAAAAGGAGAATCTGAGTCCATATTGGTCTAAATTATTAATTATAATATTCAGTAATCGTACCAAATAATGCATTTATTTAGATGCCGGTTCAGGCTTAATGGGCCTGATCATCAAGATGGCCACAACTTTAGCATCAGTAACCGTGGTTGACTTTCATGCTCGATGGTGGCTAAGCCTTCCATGTCAAAGTCCTGATCTTTCTGCTTATACATTTTTGATGATTCCAACATATTTATGTATTGCAATTTTCATTGCTTGTTTACGTTTTCATGTCATTCAAACTACGAGACATACAAGCTCCTCGTGAAGTTACAATATCAATAAATCATGGAAAACGTAAATGAAGAGATAGTTGATGAGTGCTCTTGTACATGTAATTATTGGCTACTGTCTATTATCCTAACCTGTCTCTTCCAAGTATGAATCTCTATTCTTCAACTTTAAGTATAGATACAAAAAGTGCAGTTAAATTGTCAACTTGATACTATATATCGTTTGTGAAAACAACGTACTTATTAATTATATTTATGTTTCCAAATACATGATGCTCTGAATATCATCCGAAAAAACTTTTACAATTATACGACACATTTCACTCATGATAAAACCAACTAGTGGCCTTGTGTCAATCCTTTGAGCTATCTCATTCCTCTCTAAATCATAAATGAACTTACGTGAAGGTCGATCCTGACAGTGACTTACCTTTGACAACCAAAGCTCACCACTGCGACTAGTGCCAGTTATCACTAACCGATCTCCATAGAAGAGGGGTTTCATTTGAAAATCAGGCAAAACAAAAGTCTTTCTGTCCGACCATTGACTCTTTCCGGCATCTTCAAGAACCCAAACATCCAAAATACCATCACGAAAGAAATCCGAAGATCGAAAGACAGACACTTTTCCTTTGTAGTTCATGAGATTTATGCCAGACAAGTCCTTCCAAACGATGCAAGCATTGATGGGTAATTCAATCAAACTTAACTCTTCAGAAGTCAAGTTAAAACTCATAACGACACATTTATTTGCATCATTCCAAGCTCTATAATACAAAACACCATTAACGGTGATAACCCCATGACAGCTAGAATGAAAAGGGCGATGAAGAATGTGGCATTGACCCTTTTTCCACCAAGCTCCAGCTCCAAGAACCAACACCTGATGCTCGGATCTCATTACTCTTTCTTCTTCGTAGGTCACGTCCCAAACCGTGGTAAGCACTTCGTATTCATCATTAACAGGATCGTGTCCAAAGTAGAACAACACCTTTTCAAAATTATTCTCTTCCTTTATGGTGGGCAATTCCACAACCTGCCTTGTGTTGAGGTTACAAATCCGCACTCTTCTCCCATTTTTGAAACACAACAAGCCACGAACAGAGCTCACCAATCGGCCTCCCCCTAATGTCTGAATGGCAAGATCTTTGTCGACTACAGAGACAGATGTGTCCGAGTGATCATGATTAGATGACGTGAGCAACGCATACTCGCCATGTGTCTCGCTACCCATACAATACGTGAGAAAACGTCTTCGTGGTGAGGGTTTGAGGAACCGGTTGGTCAAGTACCGAGATGTGATAAGTGAGAGCCAGATCTTTGAGACGCACTTGAATCTCATCAGAGACTTCGCCGGCAATCTGATTAGAATCTCGATCAACAGTTCCTCAGGGATTTCTAGTAAGGCTGTGGTCAATGTCATGATCTCCTTCTTCTTTTTATTTTATTTTTCATCACAAATTTTGTGTTTACATACGAACCTCTCTTATACAAACGTAAGTTACTAAAAATCTAAATCACATATTCGTATTTATCCCTGTCGAAAATTGTAACCAAGACCATACAGAGAAGTAAACATGAAAAACATACGCATGAAACACGTAAAAATCTTTCATCAAAGCATATCATCCTAAGAGAAAAATTCTTTGTTCATCTTTTTAAAAGTTATTTTGTTTAAGATAATTCTTATTTTCAATATTGCAATTGTTCAATAAACCTATATATATTTTTGAGAATTTGTTAGAAATATCTTTTAATCAATTATATATTTTTACCTTTCTTATATAGTTACAATACGTTAAACTAATTTTTTGAATTCTTTTTAGGTTTGAGTTATCTATTTTACATTTAGATTATAGTTTTGAGGTGTTGGTTTATTATATGCTGTTTAGGGCTTCTAATTTAGTAATTTTATATATAGAAAATGGGTATTATGCAATCGAGTTCTGTTGCCCCAAGTGTGAGCGATTGTGCTGTGGTGTGTGCCCTCATTCTCGTACAGATTTTTCTGAGAATGAAGAAGAAGGATTCAAGAGGCTGTATAAACCTTGTCGCGGTGCAAATTCAAAAGGAAAGCACTACGACTTGCCTTCTTCATTGGCAACTGATACGACTCGGGTTGAAAAATCTTGCTTTTAAGTACAGTTCGACTTCGATTTCTTTAGAAAATTTCGTAACATGGTTCCGCTTTTGCATTGCGAGTCAATCTTTTGTGTGTTATATCGATGATGGTGTGTATTCTTTTAGGTAAAAGCATGGCAAAGCGTAATTTTGTTTTATTTCTCTCATGTGATTGCAGTGATGAGTGTGTTGATTCATTCATCTATGGCTTATTCAAGCAAACTTCTTTCATCTTAAAGTCATGTCAAAACTTTGTGTTTTATGTCTGTGCTGTTATTGCAGGGATGAGAATTATGTGGCTCATGTCAGACAATCACTTGATTTTGTGAACACCGAATCTCTTTAGGATCATCTAGTGTTGAACCGCCAAGTGGACTACTTTAGTGAAGAAGAAGACCAACATACAGAATACTCTGCTAAGGAGTTTTCACACGCTCGAGTTCACCCTGTTAAAGCTATGGCAAAGGACCAGCTTCGATCTGTTGTTGCAGGGTATTAGCATCAGGCAATAGGGACTGGCTGGACATTGTTACTAGTTTGGCATGGAAAGCTGCCAAATATATTCAGCCAGATACTAGCTAGGGAAGCATGGATCCTAGAACCTACGTGAATGTAAAATGTGTTGACTCAGGAAACCTAAATCAGAGGTACTCTACTTCTTAAACCCCTTTCAAATCTCTCTTTTGATAAAATTGTTAATAGTATATTGTTATTACACTGCCTTCATTAAGGGAATCGTCTGTAGCAAGAACATCAGCAACAAAAAAATGAATTTTAAGCAGCAAACACCCAAGTTAATGATTTTAGCTGAGTCTGTCAAACATAAGAGCGTAGCTTGCCAATTAAGTTTCTTTAAAGATTTACTCCCAGAGGTAAGTTCTCTGCTGTTATCTATGTACGATGACTAAAAGTCTCTGAATAATTAGTGGATCGATATCTGCGTCCTGAGATTCATGCGGTGGTTTGCATGAAGAGGCCACTGCGCTGGAACATATATCCCGTTGCACTGGCGCTCAAATTTTTCTTGTGGGGAATAGTAATTCCACTGCTAAGTTGGGCATGTGTAAGCGCTTCCGAACAGAAAAAGTTATAGAACATTAAGAAGCTAATAGTCAAGTGAGAGAAGCATCAAAGACATTAATGTACTTTGAAAACTGTACTAAACTTGAAATCTTAATAGGAAATTTGAAATCTATACTAAAATTTTTAAGTCTTTGAAATGTATATTATGTATTGCACTAAATGACTATTTTGTCTTCAATTACAAATTATTAAAAATAAATACAATTTAATTAAATTAATTTATAAAAGAAATTAATTTGGAATTTGCTAAATTGTTTTTTGAAAATGATGAATTGATTTATTATATATAATATTAATCAGTAAATAAAATATTTAATTCAGATAAAATAAATAAAATAAATAAAATCTGCCCTTAATTAATAATTAATTAAAAGTTAAATTATAAACACAAAATAATTAAATTAATTTTATGCTAGAAAAGTATTTTAAAAATCACTGTTTATAAATTAGATATTGAAATTTTTAGATAATGATGAAGTAGTTTATCATGGATAATATTAATCAATAATGAAAATTAAAATTCAGATAAAAGAAATAAAAATGAGATTTTATAAAACATAAACAATACAAAAAGGACAAAATCAAATTAGTGGCAGTCATATAAAAATTTATTTAAAATTTTGAAGAATCACACGTAACATTTTACCAAAACAAGAATTTCGTAGAATCACAGTTTACCGTCTACGGAGAGATCTGGAAAAGAAGTTATGTGAACAAGAAACTTCGTAAAATCACAATACAATCTCTAAATGCAGTTTCCAATAAAATAGAGATTTTAGTTAACTGTTAAATAAAATTTATTTATAAATTAATTTAAAAACTAAATTCTATTGTTATTAAATCTTATAGACCGTGGATCACAATCCAATAATCTGTTACTCAATTGTGATTAAAAATCTGGTATTATTTAATAATTTAATTTTTAAAATTTATTACATAAAAATTGAAATAAAATTAATTAGAATTAGTCTTTTACGATTTATGTTTAATAAATACTTTAGATAATATTAGTTTTAAATAAATATATAAATCACTAATAATTCTTCAAATTTTTTCATTTAATAAAAAAGTTTAGAAAAATAATTATATATTTTATTTTATTTTTTTAATTGTTTGAGTAAAAGTAACCGGTTTGTGAAAGTCTACGGAAAACAAGAAATCTAGATCGAAAATATCTGTTTAATGATCAAGATGTTGATAACAAGTACAAGAAACAGCTACAACTAATCAGCTAGAACCCTAATTTTGTTTTTAAGTCGGTTGTTGTGGTTTTGCTAAGCGTCTTGTACTTGCTCCTTATTTTCGTGTCTTTCTCCCTTTGAGAAATCGTTTATTTAAAAGGATCCTGAACCCTAATTTCTTGTACGAACTGCCTTCTTCCTTTCCTTTTTCCTTTGATAACTTCCTATTTTATTAATGAATAGTATACAATTATTTGTCGGTTGTTTGTTCTCAAGGTAAAAATTAGGCTTCTTGCATGTGTTGGTAGGCCTTTTTAACAGGTTGTTTATGATCTTTGGAGGTTGTCTAGAACATTCCATCGAATGACCTGGTCCTCTTAACAACCGGTTAAATATCATCAATAACTTTTTAGCTTTTTCAGACAACCCGTCACATGATTTAACAACTGTTACACGTTGTTTAGTCGATGAATTATTTTTACCCAACAATAATTATCAAGTTTAATAAAACAATAAAAAATTGTGAGCTTTTAGCCTTTTAGAAAATAAATCAACAGTTCAAAAAAATCGGCTACGTAACAAATCAATTAATAAAAAATAAATCGATTTTTTAATATAAGTGAACAAAGAAAAAACATAAATCATCAAGAATAACATATAAGTCTACAGTTGAAAAAGTCAATCATATTTATAAGTCAACTTAAAATGAAATAAGTCTACTAAGACCAAACACATCCACGCGAAAAAAATATAAGTCAACAAACAAAACAAACAAGTCAACATCATCAAAAGCCAACTATGTAAAAAACAATCAAACAAAAAAAAAGTCGACAGTTTTAAAATAAATCGATGGAAAAATAAATAAGTCGATGAAAATTAAACTTAAGTCAACCATTCAAATATCAACCTTGTTAATAAATCAATGTAAAATGTAATAAGTCAATAATAAATAAACAAATCAACAAAAAAACAAATATAAATCGATGAACAAGAAAAAATAAGTCAACCGTTAAAGAAATCGACTATGTTAAAAATCTACTAGCCATAACATAAGTCAACTGTTTAAATATAAGTCGATAACGAAGATAATTAAGTCAATAGAAGTAAAACATAAAAAGATTGTTCAAAAAGTCGACATTATAAATAAATCAACATTGATTGAAATAAGTCTAAAACATTGATATATATATATATATATATATATTATAAATTGTATAATCTTGAATTATTTATTTTTAAAATTTAAATCTAAATAATATCAACAAAAATATTTAAAGACTTTATTTTTTTATTCAAAATTATAAAATCAAAAATTGATTCATGTAATCATTATTTAAAATACAATAAATATGTTTTCGTTAAAATTATTATTTAGGAAAAAAGGTGGCTAGCTTAGCTACATGAATTATAAAAGAAAACATAGTCACACATACCAAGTATACTATTGTGTCCTCAACTACACGGTGTACATGTAATACATGGTTACATGCATGAACTATATGACGTTATGTGGTCAATACCATACAATCCGGTATACCAGTCGATTGACTCTGGTGAAGACCGAAGTTGACTCCGGCATTGACTAAAAAATATACTTTAATTTTTTTCTTTAACAAAAAAATATTAAATCATTAATGGTTTTTCATAATAAAAAATATATTCAATTCAATATCTTAAGAATTTTATATATCTCTAATGTATTCATTCTTATAATTAGTTAATTTTTATTTTAAAGCTAAAATAATAATTTAAATAAAAATCATTGATAGTTATTTTAAAGATGTAATATAAATGTATTTGCAAAAAATACTCTTATTATATACCCTTTTGCAAACATACCCTCAAATCAAATATATTGTTTTGCTAAAATCATTTTTTTGTATCTTTATATTATATATATTAGAAGTAAATATTGTGAATTTATTTTGTTGTTGTTTACATGTTATTAAGAGTATGTAAATTTTATAGTAAAAGTATCTAAAATTTTATACAATATTTACCATTCAAACTTTAGAGTGAAGAGTCATATAATCAATCTTTTGCATATTATTTTTCTAATGAAAGTACTTGAATTTGATTTTATTGATTTTGTAGTATTTAAATAATCTGATTATCAAAGATTTATATATATATATATATATATATATATATAGATATCTTGAAAATAATTATTAATGATTTTTTATTTAATCATTAATTTAGCTTTAAAAATAAAAACTAACTAATTATAAGAATGAATACATTAGAGATATATAAAAATATTTAGATATTGAATTGAATATGTTTCTTAATCATGAAAAACCAAACATGTTTATATATAATATTTATTATTTTTGTTTTTTAATAGAAAAAAAAATTGTTACATGTCGTCTGGTGTACTGGATTGTATGTCTATGGTGTTGATCACATAACGTCATATAGTTCATGCATGTAGCCATATAATACATATACTTTGTGTAGTTGAGAATACAATAATATACTTGTTATGTGTAACCATATTTTCTCGTATACTTCATGTAGCTAGCTATCTTTTTTCCTTTTATTTATTAAATAATTTATTTCGAATTGAACCATTTTTAAAAGTAATTTATTTTTAAAGTTTAATTGTTTTTAAATATAATTTTTATTTTTATTTTTTTTAATTGTTAAAATTGTTTAATAATAAAAGTATTTCTGTCAATTTTCATTTCAAAATGTGTAGTTTTCAAATAATTGTATTTTAATTGTAGTTTTCAAATTTCTTATGAGATTTGGTGTATTTATAAAAATCTCCCTACAGTAAGTCCTCATAGCACATTCACACATGTGAACTCGGTTGTGTATAGTTTTCGACTTCTCACTCTGTTTAAGCAAGCTTCTGTTTTCTTTGCAGATTCTGCTTAGGAGTTGTTCCCGTGAAGAGCTGGCGAAGCTTAAGAAAATTACTGATCGTGCTATAATTGCAGCGTACAATTTGATATTTGAGGCTACTTTTCATCGGGATGCAGGTGCTATATTCAGGTGAACAAGAAAAACTGAGTGGTGATTATTCAGATCACCCCAGTGCAAAACTATGTTGTTGCATGTGGTCACTCTTTGCACAGAGACTGTTTACACTATTTTGGGTAATACTCTTAGCCTTTAAAAAGTTAAATGATCTAAGAAGAAAAGCTAGAATTTTTATGTGAATGCGTTCGTTAAATGTTTTGCAGGCTTGGGAGCATGGTTATGGTTTTTAGGCGTAGTCCCATTGATACAATGTCTATCTGTATGCCTTTATCTGAATTCACTCCTGCATCAATGCCTTGTGATATTGTGACTCCAGTCGAGAGATGACATAAAGAGGCAGCATTACATTCCCGATGATCTCACTTGAATAGTGTCTGAAGCAAACTATTAATACTCTTATTGATGGTAAGGTGCAACATGATATTGCTTAAATATTAAAATCAGACAATGTCATTGGAATCCCCAAGTTGTTGTGACGCTCAAAGTGTTTGGTTCTGATCCGCATATGCTTCGCTGCTTGTCCGTTGACCTTCACCTTACTGGTGTCTTCAGCTGATTTTTCTGATTTCTTTCTTCCCAAGCTAACTATCACCTATTGGAAATAGCGGGATTTATGGGTGGTTGAAGGTGATAATTGAACCATTTTGTACACAACAACTCAAATCAATGAAAAGACTAACATGACTCACTTCGCTTTCAGTCTTGAAGAATCTTTCAAACGACCCCGAAATTTATAAGTTTCATTTCAATCATTGAATGAATTCGGAATCTGTCATTTTCTAACTTGATGGAGCATTATGTGAAATACCAAAATATTTTTTTTTTGGTTAATGTAGCCAAAATATATTAATGTTATTTGAAAGATTTTGATACCTCCAGCGAAGAAAATTGACTGTTCAGGTAATCACGCCGGTTTATAAGGACATGTGGCCCTTTAGATTCCTACCAAAGCAAGTGAAATATTTGACATTTTTTAACGAATAATGTAGCTAATCAATTATTTCCATCTTATTTGTAACTGTTGCGTGACTTTTAAGGAACTTTGATCAGAAGAGTAACCAATTCACGTGAACCGATTCCGTGAAGTAATAAAATTTTGAGAGTTAAAACAAAAGTATCAATTCAGTGCTTTTATTCATTCATCTCCAATATTTTATTACAAATGTAACAAATAAATACACAGCGAGCAAAACAGAGTTCGATTTTCGAACACCCCTTTCGGCTCACCATCTCCAAATTCGATTCCACAAATGGAATTAGTATCCCAAAATAAATCAAATCAATTGAACAAGAATATTAACATAATTTAATAAACTCAATAAAAATGAGAGCTTGATGAACCTTTTTGTTTTTTTTTGTCAGAAGACTAATTATTTATTGGCATGCTTTACGGAGAAGCTCTAACAAAGATACCGCTTTCCTTTTGCCTCTCTCTGTCCCATTGTTCGATAGATCCATCAATGGTACAACCGCGCCAAGTCTACCGATAGTGATCAGTTTCTCGGTGTCTCTCTTACACAGCGAAAGCAATATTGCTGCTGCGTTCTCTCGGTTTCTAGTTTGATCCGTTTGGAGAATACCTATCAATGCGGGCAGAGTATTCGCTTTCACTATCGCGGATTTCGCGTCTAGGTTACTTGCAAGGACCGAGAGTATTGTCAAAGCCTCATCAACCATCCTGTGGCTGCTCGAGTCACTTAGCATCTTAACCAATGCAGTTACTATTCCGGCTCTAACTGCTCGACCTTTATTTCCCTGATAAATGCAGAGATTGAACAATGCCGTGGCTGCATCTTTCTTCCCTCTCGGGGTACCGTTCTCGAGCAGATCCACTAAGGCAGGTATCGCACCGGATCCGCCTATTAAGATCTTGTTCTCATCAGCTAACGAAAGGCTAAAGAGTGTAGCAGCTGCGTTTTCTCTTGCTTCCATGGTTCCGGCTCTAAGGACTTGAACGATTGAGGTGACTGCACCCGAAAACATTATAAGCTCTTTATTGTTTTCATATATAGAAAGGTTGAGAACGCATGTGATTGCGTTTTCCTGCGTTGCAACGTCCTCTGAGGTCAAAAGATTCACTAATACAGGAATCGCTCCTGCTTCTGCAATCAGAATGCGATTGTCCGTGCTTCTCTTTGATAAAGACCTGATTTCGGAAACAGCATTCCTCCGATCCTCTGTTGACCGGCTTGAGAGTCTCTGAACCAATGCCCTGATCACCGACATGTCTCCACGGTTTTTTGACCTGCCATTAATGTAACCTCCGGGTTGCTCAATGTTGTGTTCAGTGCACCACCGAGAGATGAGGCTTCTGAGAACATAGTTTGGCGTAAGCGTAAAGTTTTCGAGTTTCTGCTGAGTCTTCGGACAAGTTAGATTCCCACAGTCGATCCATCTCTGTATGTACGCCCTCTCGTAAGTCTGCCATTGTAGAGAGACAACATCAATAACCAAGCAACAGACAGTAAAAAAAAATTCATAAAAATGTGCTATAGAACTTAAACTCATACCTGTCCTGTAGCCACAATAACAGGATCTTTCATCAGCTCCAAAGACACAGGACAAAGGAAGTCAACCGGAATCGTGAGTTTATCAGATTTCTTCGATTCATCAGTGTTCTTGGTAACCATTTTGTCTAATCTATCAGTATCAGCATCCTTGGATAGATAATAAGCCAATGAAATGGAAGAGCTTCTCCTTAGAGGAGGCGAATCTTGTTTCTCCTCTTCCTCCTCAGCCAAATGAAGTGTTTCTGAAACACTCTCAAGCTTTTCCTCAGCTTTGATCTTAACAATACTGCTAAAACCATCTCTCTCCATCATTGGCTCACATAAAACACTAGAGAAATTGTTTGAGTTCAACGATCCATATCTCTGCATTGCTCTCCTCAACTGCGATCTCGCTAGTTCAACTTGTTCTCCAACTTCGTCAGAGATATCATAAAGATCATATGGAAGATTGCTCAACGCTTTCTCAAGCTTCCATGAAACGCATTGGAACTGGAATGAGATTCTCTTGGCGGCAGCACCATTCTAAACCAAACAAAATCAAAAAACTTTCAGCTAAACCGGAGATAACCGTACTATATAATCAACGGTCTAACTACATTTTAACTAAACCAGCAATTCTATGATTGAATCTGGGAACAAGAACAACAATGAGCAAAATCGTAATATTTGAAATTGGTGCTTACAGAGGAGTCGCGAGCTTGGAATCGAGCTGTGGAGAGAAGACGTTTGGCGGCTTGAAGACCGGAAACAAGATCAGACCACCAATCATTATTATCCGACGAAGAAGAAGCGGCGGAATCGATCGGAGTTGAGTCTCTAATCTCTTCTACCAAATGCGTCAAGAGAGAGACTCGACGGGTGAGATCCGCGCAATCCTTCTTGAACACGCCGGCGTTGAGTTGAGTCTCGACGATATCGGTGATTAGGTCGAGTAGAGAGGCGGGTGAGACGATTCCTCCGGCCATTACGCCGATCAAACTCC
>NC_141896.1:11746174-11769757 GCF_030686135.1 Camelina sativa | reverse complement strand
TTTGCTTCTCGAGCAGGAACTCGGCGTCGTCTCTAAGGTTCTTCTTGATGATCATTGCAAGTTTCAGATTTCCCATTTCTGCAGAATCTGAAATCCAAAAGTGTGAAACAAAGCTTCTTCTTAGCTTTTTAAAAAAATCCACAGGGTTGGTCAGACGAAGATCAAATGAATGATGCGATAGAAATGAACAAGAACAAATAAGTTTTAGCTAATGTAATAAAGATACCAATTGTTGTTCCAAAAATTTGATCCCTTTGAAATAGTTCCAGAATAGATATAAATATGATGTGATGTGTTCTAAAACGGATTAAATATATCTGGGGGTCCCCAATTATACCAATGGAATTCTGTCTGCTCAAAAAAGCGCTTCGGAATTCATCTCATCCTTTACAAATTTGAATTTCTATTTGTTGAGTGGGAGTTTGCTTAGGAAAATAAGGTGCAGGTCAGGTTCGGTTTAATACTTTACTTGTTTACTAGACCGCTCAGTCGTCTGCTCCGGTTGGTTGGCACGGACGATGGTTGGTGGCCGTGATTATAGTGGTTGAGTTGGTCGCCGATTAGATTTTTAGTGTACTTTTTTCATTGCTTTTTCAACGGAAACCAAATCGGATAAGCTTTAAATTGCGGTTTAACTTGGTTTAACTCGGTTTAATCAGGTTAAATTATTCGATTAGGATCTTCAAATTTACGTATTTTACATGTGAGAGAAGTCCTGACTTAATTTCTGATCAACATCAATAATCAGATTATGATTTCATCAGTTAGATATAAAATCTTGAATTTTTTTGTTTTAATATTAACTGTTTTACTTTTACTCATTACTTCACTTTCTTCTAGGAATCACATTTACTTTTTGAGTCAATCGACTCCTTTATTAATTACGGTAGCAAACTGATGAATCTTGGGTGAGCGAGAGATTGAGCAGAGAGAGGCAAAAGTGTGCTTTCTTGGGTTGTGTGGTGTGTTGCCTGATATGTGACGTCATCTCAAACCAACCGTGACGACGCTTCCTCTTCCTCTTCCTCGATCGGAATCAAAATCTCTCAGATTATATTAAGTTCTCTCGCTCATCCAAGGTCCCCCTCCTCTATAAGAAAACCTCCCGACCCATTTCTTTTGTGTTTCTTTGGACTTGGGACCGCCTAAATCGTACGCAACAAAAGTCTCTTCCTTTTCTATCACACCCGTCTACACGTTCTTCATACAAATTTCAATTTTTTTTCTTCTTTTGTTCTACGTGTGGTGGGTTGGGTCAATGTCAAGAACGACGGGAACAACTCTATATAATCACCGATTCACGCGGCCGAGTTTATCATCATCTACTACTGCTGGATCTCGTTTTCAATTTTGCTGAGTTCTGATTCCTTTTGTTTAAAAATTCTCCTCAAATTGAGAGATTCTAGGGTTTTTAAAGATGATTGAACATGGGAACTCAGCCTTTGATTACCGTAGTATTAGAGAGATTGCTGCAAACGCCGGCGCTGGAGCCACCGCTGGTGAGTGAGAGAGTTCGATTTATGTGTTTTTTTTTTTTCTTTCAATTTCTTCGTTTTGATTCTTGTGGGTGTGTGTATGACTAAGTTTGGTTTTGGGAACTTTTTCAGGGGCAATCGCGGCGACTTTTGTTTGTCCATTAGATGTGATCAAAACAAGATTACAAGTTCTTGGTCTCCCTGAAGCTCCAGCTGCTGGTCAAAGAGGTACTTTTGCTATAAACTAATAAAGTAGTGGATGTAGCTGTAGATCTAATGTGATGTGCTATGAGATTGTGTGTATGCAACTAGTTTGGTTTCTGTTGAAGTTGTTGCATGTTTGTTCTGAGAGCTATGCCTATAAGTGTTTACAAGCTACATCTGTTTGAAATATCAGGTGGTGTAATCATTACAAGCCTGAAGAGTATAGTTAAGAATGAAGGCATTAGGGGAATGTATCGAGGGCTTTCACCTACCATCATAGCTCTCCTCCCAAATTGGGCTGTAAGCACCACGTTTCTCTTCCGAGCTTTGTTTTTTTTTCAAGTGAATTTGTCTTGTTATCGACATTTATCTCTTTTTGAAGAACTTTGGGGCTTTCCTTAATCGATATTCTGGTTTCACGCGTAGGTCTACTTCTCAGTTTATGGGAAACTAAAGGATGTACTGCAGTCAAGTGGTTGGTTCTCATCACTTACAAATTACAGATAAATTTGTGTGCTTTGTGTTTGCTTATGTTTAAGCGGAAGAGTATCTAAGACACTTGACCAATTAATTATACGAAGTCTTATTTATCATTCTGACTTTCAACTGTTTGTATTTTTCCTGATAGATGGCAAGCTTACTATTGGGTCAAACATGGTAGCTGCTGCTGGTGCTGGAGCTGCAACATCTATTGCAACTAATCCGCTCTGGGTTGTCAAGACAAGATTAATGGTAAATTTTTTCTTCCTCCTTTGGTTTCAGGTTTACTAGACATTTTGGATTGTTTTTGTCATATTATATACTTTACCTAATCTCTTCTTGTTTTCTTAGACGCAAGGAATTAGGCCGGATGTGGTACCTTACAAAAGTGTAATGTCTGCATTTAGTAGGATTTGTCATGAAGAAGGACTGCGAGGGTTGTACAGGTTAGTATCTTAAAGGAAACTGGAAATTCCGTAAATTGGAACACCTTTTTCTTTTGACATTTTGTGTGTATGTTAAACGGTAGTTATATCGCTTATAATTCTTGTGTTGGAACAGTGGCATTTTACCTTCTTTGGCGGGAGTAAGCCATGTCGCAATCCAGTTTCCAGCTTATGAAAAGATCAAGCAATACATGGCAGACATGGGTTAGACATGATTCCTCCAGTAGTATATTGTTACTTGTTCTGTCCTGAACTAGTTTCTGATCATAGCTAGTTTAAGTTCTCAGATAATACATCCGTGGAGAATCTGAGTCCCGGGAATGTTGCTATTGCCTCTTCAATCGCAAAAGTGATCGCCTCTGTTTTGACTTACCCACACGAGGTCTCTCTTGTTCCTCTCTCTTGTGCCCTCTTTACCTCACTATCAAGCTGACCCAACTCTAATATGAGTTTATGTTACATCCACAGGTAATAAGGGCCAAGCTTCAAGAACAAGGGCAAATGAGAAACGCTGAGACTAAGTATTCGGGAGTCGTTGATTGCATCACAAAGGTGTTTAGAAGCGAAGGGATTCCTGGGTTGTACCGTGGATGTGCCACTAACCTACTGAGGACAACTCCATCAGCAGTTATTACATTTACAACGTATGAGATGATGCTTAGATTTTTCCGACAAGTTGTGCCACCAGAGACTAATAAGTTGGAGGATTGCGAAAGAGAAGAACAAAGAAAGAGTTTAGTTAGTCGACGAGGAGAAGAAGAAGATAAAGATTTGGGTTTGAGAGAATCACAAACTCAATCTAATAAGATCAGCACTCCCCCTATCCCTCTTGGAAGCAAATAACGCTTTTTCAGACTCAAACCATGCTTTTTGCTTCATAGGTTTTTTTTTGTTTCAATGCCCTGTTCCAATTAAGTAAATTTTCCCCTTGTGGTGATCTGAGTTGTAACCTTTTCTCGTCGTTCTAACAAATGTGTAACCTATCAATAAATACTTTTTGGCTCTTTTGATGATAAGCGAGTATTTAAAGATGATATATTTATTGAGGTATTCTCAGAGTTATACTTGAGATTCCTCTCCGTCTCACACTCTCTATGTGCAAATTTGCAGGTTGTGGGGTTTATAGAAAGGGATTTGGGAATTTCAAAAGCAGATGCTTTGGATGGAATTTTGTGGGCATTGCAGATGTTAGAGGCTACTGTAACTTTGAAGCGATATATTTCCTTGTTCTTTCCTAGAACTGGCGCTTCATTTACCACAAGGTAATGGGATCTTCCTGCCCGGGGGTTATATTAGCTTTTTAGCACTTTGAAGGAACAATGTGACAACTGAGGAAAGACATGTGTTTCTGTTTAGAGGGATTTTAGTTGAATGCCTTGGGAATGTTGCAAATAAGTTTCTGGTATCAAATCTAGTGATCAACTAGATAGAAGAGGACTGAAATCAGTAGATAGATACTACTACTGAGATCATAACAGACTTGTGAATGTGAGTCAAGTTAACTCTTACAGTCAATTTTTTTGTTCTTTTTATAATTATCTTTGAGTCAATATTACATACAGTAGACAAAATTAGACATAGAAAATTGGTGATTGGTAGTTCAAGTTATGTCACTATGTGCATTTTATCAATACCTACAGCCCACAAGTGCCTCATCTTATTATCATTCGTCGACACAGTTATGATGAAACCTATATACCTGGTGGATCCTAGAATTCGTAGGCGCTGGTATTGGGTGTGGTTGATTTACTGGTCCATTGGTCAGTCACAGAGATCGGTGAACGTGGGAATCTCACATTCTTTAATAGCGCATTCTCGCCCCAATCTGGTGGCGAAGGGTGTGTAGTTATTGTCTCCTCTTTGTAATCGTTGTTTCCACATTTCTGTTCCTCGTTCTGGATTCCCTTTAGCTCTTGCACAACTTGTTCCATTGTAGGTCTCATTGTATTGTCTTGCTGCAAGCACTGAAAAGCCAACTCTGCCACCATTGTAGTCATTTTTCTAACTTCTTCATTCGTCGCATATCCAAGATTCTGATCAATCAGCTCATGTGTTGCATGGTTCTGTATCTTGTTGATAGCTAAGCTTGATAGATTGATCTCACTCTTGCACCTGGTTATATCAACAGCAGGCTTCGACGATATAAGCTCGACAAGGACCACTCCAAAGCTATATACGTCACTCTTATCAGTTAAATGATAGCACCGATGATACTCAGGGTCTACATATCCTGGAGTACCCTGAGGAGCAGTTGATACATGTGTTACATCACTTGGGAACAACCTGGATAGCCCGAAATCCGCAACTTTGACTCCGAAGTTGCCGTCGAGCAGAATGTTTGTAGTCTTGACATCGCGGTGTATGATATCCGAAGCGTGAAGGTAAGCCAATGCACTCGCTGTTTCTATGGCAATACTCATGCGCATTGACCATGTTAAATAGCCTTGGTGTGGCGGGTTTTCGCCATAGAGATGATCTGCAACTGTGCCATTTGAAATATACTCATAGACAAGGAGAAGTTCTCGGCTGCGGCGTGATGTGCATCCATAGAGGGAGACTAGATTCTTGTGATGGAGACGTGTGAGGATTTCTATCTCGTTCATGAATTGCTCAAGTCTTCTGTAATTGTGCTCATAGAGACGCTTCACTGCAACTTCTCGTCCATCACGCACTTTTCCTGAGAGATTAATAAACGGAAGCAAAGATTAGCATATTGGTATCTTAAAGAAGACATGGCATCTTAAGCAAAGATTAATAGAGAGATTTGACACTTTTCTAAAAGTGTTAATAGTGCATCATCTTACCATAATACACAGTGCCAAAGCCTCCATCTCCTAGTAATCTATCTTTACTGAAGTTGTTTGTTGCTTCTTGAAGTTCTTTGTAGGAAAATATTGGTATCTTAAAGAAGACATGGCTAAACTCGACGTCAGATTTCGAGTTGTCTCTAGAGAGCTCTGGACCACCTTTCCTTCTTCTGCAACTCCTATGGATGATATAGAGTGCCACCAAGATGATTATCAAGATGAGAAATCCGCCGATTCCTATATGAACAATTACAGAGGGAGACTGATTCAAATTTGAGTTTTTCATGGAGAAAGATGGAGCAAAACAGGACATCTCTTTTTACCTAATCCTAGCTTCATCTCCAAATTGAACCTTTTTGGTTCTGCAGCAAAATAGACAAGAAATGGAATTATTGTCATATAGGTAAGTGTTTTGCAAGCAGAGTTGCTGAAGTAAAGAACATGTTTCACTGTTTTCATACCTTTGTTTACTCCATCGCAGTGAAACTTATTCTTCTTATTCATCTTACATTCTCCACCACGATTGTGGCAGCTATAGCAGCCTCGAGGCAATTCTATATAAAGAGAGAAGGTAGCATTTACATCATACTTGTCCCCTTTACTTGGATTCACCCAGCTCTTTGGAGTCCTGATAGCTGAACACCCTGGAACATCACGACCATCTCCCAAATTAGAGTAGTACAAACTGCTTCCTTCTCCTCCACAATTCCCATAAGTGAAACCATTCTTCATACTAGTGTTGTTGCATCTGTACAAAGTGGGCAAGTTGAGCCATGGCGAATTTGGAAGTGAGAATCTTGACAAGTCAGTGCAGTTTCCGGTTTTCAAGCTTTCTTTAAGCGCCGTGTCGGTGATGGTTATCGTGTTGGCTTGAGAGACGCTTTTGACTTTATACCATTGCCCATCTTCTACAAGCTGTATCTCTGAAACATTTGCACTGCAGTTCAGCTTGAAAAGACCGCATCGAGAGGGCATGTCTGTCCTAAAGAAAGGGAACTTGAAGTCCAATTCTCCGCAGGTGAAAAGTTCGCAACCAGTCTGGTTCGTGCTCTTAGCTTCAGCCACGAGAGGGAGGAGAAAGAAGAAGACTAAAACAGAGACAGTCTCCATTGGTGTTCTGATCACAAGCTCCTGTGTGTGTTATTCGATATCCAGATCTACACAAAAATATCAAGACTTTGGTTTCATTGCTTCAGGAGATGGATTAGAACTTAGAAGTCTCCTCTAGCTATCCTTTTGTGGGGAACTCAAGTTCAAGTAAGTATGGTCCTTCTTCTTTGTGGTATTGCGACAAGCAAGTTGACTTTTAGGGGAAGGATTCAGACAGAACTCTGCTCTAGAGGAAGAATAGTCTTATGTATGGAGGTTTTGTATTATTACAAGAGAAGAGGATGAAAGATTTGTGTGGGCAGCTTTAATATAAATTGTACAAAACAATAGTCGTTGGTTCTTGCTGCTTTATTGGACAAATAAAAATGTAAAACAGTTGACCGGAGACTCTGGTTGATCGAGAAACTTTCAAAATGAATAGAGAAGAGATACGTTTACCTTTGGTCGAAGTTGCATGTTCAAGATTTGATTTGACCACACAACTCTTATCTTCTTCGTACCCCTATGTGTTACTGAGTCTCCCATTCCATTATTAAAGCGTTAGAACCACTGAGACAGACCTTTCATCTTGTTTTCATCTTCAAGGTCTTCTGTTCTATCTTTTTCTAATTTTATTTTGTTATATACATTTTTCTGAGTTTTAAAATAATATCAATATTCTAATATTGTTAAACATGCCACAGACAAGTGGTCGTGGCCTCTTTCCGCTAATGGGAAACTCTTTTGAGTTAATTAATATAAAAAAAATATCAAAATTTCTAAACTTTGCGTGCGCAAAACCTTTGAATAATATTTAAAATGAAACAAAGAGAGAGAGAGATAGTTTTCTTTAATGTCTTAACTACATAATGTAAGGACGTAATAAATTATTAGAGTAATGATAACTTGATTATGTTGGAGATGGCGAGAGTAACATGCAAACATAAGTTTTTTGTATACTAGTATATATGATTCATTTAGTTAGTGAGAGAGTAGACACGTTCTGTGTAAAATAAGGACGACACGAGGGCTTATTTCCAATTCATGTTCAGACTCATTTTAATTGTTATTCTAAGTTAAATATATTACTGTAGTATGATATCATTTTTGACATATACAGATCTTAAATAGAGTTTTGAATCCATAGATGAATCTAGTCGGTTATATGTTGGATTCATTGACTTTTGTGATGGGAATTTGTGTTCAACCCTAAACTTAAAACTTACAAGAAAATCGTCGGTAAGATGGTAAATTAAGAGTCAAGGGATTGCATTATAAGTGAGGCTTAATTTGAGGAAGCTATGGAAGGAAAAAAATGAAAATAATTTGTATATAATTTTCAAACTCGACGTCAAATCATCGAATTAATTTTTCGTACTCAAGTTGTGACAAAGAGAGAAGAGATGTCCTTAATCTAAAGGTAAATGTGTTTATAACGCTCCCACATGTCGGTTTCAAAATTGGCCACAAGTCAATTTTGGGATGTTGAATTTGGAGGCTCCTTCCGAAAGTTCAAGTTGCCCAACTTTCTTGTTTCATTCTTTTAGGCAGAATATTTAATGTCCTATGCGATTATCTATATTAATTTCGTTATCACTTCCTAATCTAATTACTAAAATTAATTTGGTAATAGAAAAAGAAAAAAAAAATCCTAAAATTAGCACCTTAGGTTTGAGGGATTGGACATTCGGACGCGCCCAATAACTTCATATATTGCTCACATTTTCACAAGATGAACTTTCGAAGTTGAAGGAAGCGCTTATCCGGGAGCTTGTGGCACCTATTTGGTTCGAAAGACGTGATGATACGGATGGTCTCGTATTGGACTAAGATGTCATGTGTGGTAGAGCAATTTTTGTATGATCCAAAGACAAAAATCTAAATAAATCAGAGAGCTTATCAAGGAAAACAAGGTGACACGCTCGATGAAGCTCTCTCGGCCAAACATCAAAACTATCTATATATGAACAACCTATATGAACAATTATGCTTTCCTCGGGATACAAATTTACAACCATGCTCGAGTGACACATGAAAAGGAAACAGATTACATGTTATAATCTTTTGGTACGAAGAGATGTATGGGACTAGACCCGAAACTTTTTTTTGTCCACACAAAAAAAAATTCTACTACAGTTGTATAGTTCAAAATGGATACATTATACATGAGGTAAAGCAAAGAGAATTATTAATGTGTTTTCCTTTTTCTTTTTTTTAATGTGTTATCGATCCTAGAAAATGACTAGCTAATTAAGGATTCTCCTACCGTCAAATATGACAAGATTGCCGAGGTCACTACTAGAGGTATTGACATAATGAGATCGAGGAGATTTCCGGTTAATTAGTTGCTAACGACATTATACCCACAATCGCAAGCGAGATGAACATTAAGCTTCCATCCCCAGCAAAGAGGAATACCAGTCCTCTTTCTTCTATCCAGAAAACAAAAAAAGTCCCCGGGCCTAGATGGGTATTTTGTCTGACTTCTTCCAGTCATATAGTGATACAAAGTGTAAGGCTTTTTTCAATCCGTAAGAGTTTGTCATTAAAGAGATGTAGGCTTTTTTTCAATCCATGAGCTTGACGGAAACAATATGAATGAAACCCTTTTTCAGTTTTTACTTTGACTAAAAGTCAAGAGACCAAAGAAATTGGTGGATTCAAGAGCCTATCAGGCTTTGCAATGTGTACAATATGATCATTACAAAGATCGTTGCTAATATAACCTTGAATTTTGTAACGTGACTTCCGAATTCTAATGACCAAAGCCAAAGAAATTATATGTTTCGCCTACCAAAATAACACGTTTTGATTAGAAAAGTCAAATATCTTGCGTCCAATAACAACTTAGCCTATTGTTTATCTCCAACCAAAACAACACGTTTCCAGCTTTTATTTTTATTTTCCGTAGGTAATACGTTTTCATATTCCGAGTTATCTTTAATTTCTTAAAAATATATTCCAAGTCTTCTACGTACCAAATAACATGAAATCCAAAATACACGACAACAAGAAGTTGAATTTCTTTTTCTTAAAAGAACAAAAAAAAAGAGATTTTCTTAATTATTTTCTTTATTGCCGAAAAAATAAAAAATTACAGAAAAAAAATATATACAAGACATAAATTATTTACAAAATAATTCTGTGGGTCACATGCATTTTTACGTTGATTTTTCCTTCTTTAATTAGACCCTACCATGCCAATCATTTGTAACCAATACATCTCCTCAATGGCACCGTCACCTTTAATGACGGCGTCGTCTTCTCACCATTCTATCAACCTCTGATTCCGTCAATGCTCCGTTAACCATCCTCATGTCTCCTACTACAATCTCTCCGCCGACGTCATCCCCGACGTAAATCTTGTCCACATCACCCGCGTCAACCCTAATGATCTTCCCGAGTAACCTTCCAGGCTGCTTCCACTCCGCGAGCAGCGCCGGCACCCCGAAACCTCCACGTGCATCCCACGCACTCACTTCCACGTCCTCGGATCCTTTCCTCTCCGCCGCTAACAAAACAGCCGGGGACAACAACGAGTAAGAGCCGCATCTGCTTAGAAAAGAGGCCACCGCGTTACGTGGACTTCTTTCTCCGTTGAAATCAAGATTCTCCCATAGCTTCACGACTCCGCTTGAGCCTAGATCTAACAAGTCTCCGAAGCTACCACTGCACCGCCTCAACCATGGAATGTTTCCATTTGTAGCATCGTCATCATGGTGATAACCAAATCTTTGAACGCGTAAATCACTATTGACCGAGTTATCTTCATCTTCATCATCTTTATCATCATCTTCGTCGTCGTCTTCTGAGGAGTCTGAAGAGAAAGACCAATCGGAGTCGCTTTCGTAATCATATAAAAGAGTTGAAGAAGGTAGAGACACGTTTACATTTATTAATCTAAAGACTAAGTTCTTGATTCTTGTAGTTAAGAATGTGAATGAAGCTAAAAATGCAAGTAGCAATAAAGCTCCCCATTTCCAGAAACTATAAGCTTGATGCAACTTTCCGACGCTGGAGACGGCTAAAGCTCGAGACAAAACCGTCGGGTCGTTTATCGAGTTTATCCCCACGTCGAAATCGCCTATTCTGTTTATTATCGGGACCTCCATTGCAGAAATTAAACTAGATTTTTGCTATATTTGGTAAGGAAGAAAGAAATAAAGAAGAGAAAAGGAGAAGGAGGTTTTGGGTTAGGATCATTACAGAATATATAAGCGAAAAAAAAAAGAAAGATAATAAAGAGAGATGACGTGGTAGATAATTACAGGATATATCTGGATATGTGATGACACAATCTTTAAGACACGTTTGAGAAAGGCGGCAGCGGATCGGAGGCTTTCAACGAAATTGCAGGGAGCGTAGAAGGATAAGGCAAAAAGGTGAATGAGTCAGCCTCTCCAACATGTGATGTCTACGTTTTATAACTATATATGACCATAGTTACAAACTCACAAGTTAATAATTACTGTAATGTTTTTCGTTTTATTGTTACGTAACGTACCATCCGTGGCGGTTTGGCGGTTATATATGTCTTTTAAGTTGTAACCATACTGTTTAACTAGTAACGCTATTTTTTTAATAGGAATGTAAATATCATTCTAAAAAAAATACAAAGGGGAGGTTTTACGAAAGAGTTTAACCTATTACTGTAAACTTGCCAAGAAAGAAATAAGAACAAGATTTACAACCAAAATGTTGATCAGTGTCAATCAACAAAGTCATCGGATCCAACTAGTTACGCTTTATACAGTTGCAGTAAAATAAACGGTACCAATTACGATTATTATGGTTATAGTAAAATATGGTTACCGGCTGATAAATATATAATATATATATATATACACTTTTAGATAGGGGTGGACATTTAAACCAAACCAAACCAAACCAACTGAACTCAAACCAACCCAAACCAAACCCAATTCTAACTTCCAACTATTCGGTTATGTTTCTTTTCAATCCAAATGGTTCGGTTTGGTTCGGTATTAAACTGAACCGAACCAGTAACCCAATATGTTTATTAAATTTATTAATAATATTATTAAAATTATAAATATGTGATCTTAGCTATTACTATTTGCATTTGGTTTCTATTTTACATTGTTTTAACTTTTCTAATAAAATCAACTAAATATAAATATATATTCCCTCTGTTTCATAATATATGATGTTTTAGAGGTTTTTGTTTGTTTCATATGTTTCCAATTTTTGAGGCAACTTTTAGATTACTTTTATATTTTATTATTATTTATTTTATGCAGTTTTGTTTCTGATTGGTTCAATTTTTTAAAAGTAAACATATTCTTATTATGCGTGTTTTGGCTAAAACATCTTATATTTTGAGACGGAAGTATTGATCTAGGAGACTTGATATCAAGGCTGTTGGTACAACTATAAGAAGGTTGTCCGTACAAGGGAGCAATGAGGCCGAGGTTGAGTAGTATAAGAAGGAGAGGCCTTAACAATAAGAATCCCATAAGAAGAGAAGGATCTAGAAGAAAGAGAAGAGCAAAATATCTCAAGGAAAGATCACATGTTTACCTTGGGGACGAGTGAAGTCGAGTCAACCAAATAAGGAAAGGTCGCTATCACCATTAAGGAAGATTGAGACTAATCCCATGAGAATATCTTCTTTCCTTCCCTTTGTATGCCTAACGGCTAGTTCATAGTCTCCCTATATATATCCTTGTAACAAACAATCGATGTATTCAATTCTAATCAATTCTAAGTATTCTCTCGATTCTACTTTAGTAAATTCCGCAATTCTAACATGGTATCAGAGCTAGGTTTCTGTTCTTGACGAAACTAGCTTCATTCTCTTTTATTCTAAATCCGATTCTTCATTCTTGTTGTTGTTCGCTTTCTACTCTCGTTCGTTTTCTCTCTTTTACCCACCGGTCAAAAGCTTTATCCGGCGGTCAATAGCATTCTACCATGGAGAACACCAAGCCGCTTGTTCTACCAACTGTCCTCAAAGGAGGAAACTACCTTCTGTGGTCAAGAACCACCAAAACAGCGTTGTGTGGCCGCGGACTTTGGAACCACATCGAAGGTGGAAGAGTTCCAAGGCAAGTCACCAAAGGAGATGGAAAAGAAACCATCAAAGAAGATGAAGAAGAGGCTAAGCGTCAAGAAGAAGCTAAGTGGTTTCAAGAAGACCAAACTGTCCTCTCCATACTTCAAAACTCCCTTGAGGCTCCCATACTTGAAGCCTACTCTTATTGTGAAACGGCCAGCGAACTATGGGAGACACTCAAAAATGTCTTCGGCAATATCTCCAACCTCACCCGAGTCTTTGAAGTCCAGAAGTCTATCAACGACCTGAGTCAAGAGGATATGGAGTTTAACAAACATTTTTGGGAAATTCAGGTCACTTTGGGCTGAATTCGAGATGCTCCGGCCAAACACCATGGATCCGGCTGTACTCAACGAGCGAAGGGAACAAGACAAGGTCTTCGCCTTGCTTCTCACCCTCAACCCAACCTTCAACGACCTCATAAAGCACATCCTAAGGTCAGACAAGCTTCCCAGCCTCGACGATGTATGCGCACCGATTCAAAAAGAACAAGGTTCTCTCGGCTTGTTTAGTGGTAAGGGAGAGCTAGTCACAGCCAACAAAGGTGTCTTCAAGCAAGAGGATCGGAAGCCAAAGGGAGGATGTGAGCACTGCAAGAGGAAGAACCATACTAAGGAGAAATGCTGGTTCCTTCATCCTCACCTACACCCAAGTTCCCATCACAAAGATCCGAGAGCCAATGCGACCTACACCAAGGATGAACAAGTCCAAACTGGCGGTTCCTAGAAGCATGGTGAAGAGGCAGCTTCCGGTGACTATGTGAGGAAATCTGACCTGGAGGCCTTCTTCAAGTCCTTGGCTCTTAAGGAGTCAAGTGGTAAAACATTTTCTACCCTCAAGCTTAACAACTCCTTAGTAGTAGATTCGGGTGCTTCTCACCATATGATTAGTAACTCGAACTTGCTAGATAATATAGAACCGACTAAGGGAGATGTAGTTATTGCTAATGGGGATAAAATACCAATTCAAGGCATAGGCAATTTAAAACTGTTCAACAAAGAGTCTAAAGCGTTTTATATGCCTAAGTTTACTTCAAATCTTTTGTCGGTTAAGAGAGCTACTAATGATCTAAATTGCTATGCTATATTTGGGCCTAATGATGTTTACTTTCAGGATATTAAGACTGGAAAACTGATTGGTGAGGGTGGAACCAAAGATGATCTTTACATTCTTGAAGATAGCTCACCAAACTCATCAAAAACTGTTTCGTTTAGTTCTCGTCTTGGAATTTCGTTGAATGCAATGTGGCATGCTAGACTAGGTCATCCTCACTCTAGAGCTCTTGAGTTAATGATTCCTGATGTTTCTTTTGATCACTCTAGTTGTGAGGCTTCTATACTTGGCAAACATTGTAAAACTGTTTTCTCTAAGTCTACTACTTTTTATGAAAAATGTTTTGACTTAGTTCATTCAGATGTTTGGACCTCTCCATGTGTTTCTAGGGATAGTAACAAGTATTTTGTGACATTTATAGATGAAAAATCAAAATATACTTGGGTTACATTACTTCCCTCCAAGGACCGTGTGATTGATGCATTCATAATTTTTCAAAACTATGTCACTAATCAGTTTAATGCTAAGATTAAAGTGTTTAGAACAGACAATGGAGGCGAGTATACAAGCAACCGATTCAAAGAACACCTAGCAAAGCATGGCATTGCACATCAAACAAGTTGCCCCTACACTCCTCAACAAAACGGGGTAGCAGAAAGAAAGAACCGACACTTGATGGAAGTAGCAAGATCAATGATGTTTCACACCAATGTACCAAGAAGATATTGGGGAGATGCGGTGATGACAGCCTGTTATTTAATCAACCGAACTCCAACTAAGATCTTGGAAGATCGATCACCATTTGAGGTACTAAATCAATTTAAACCATCACTTAATCACCTAAAAGTGTTTGGATGTGTTTGTTTTGTCTTAGTACCAGGTGAACTAAGGAATAAGCTTGAAGCCAAGAGCACCAAGTGCATGTTTCTAGGCTATTCCATCACTCAAAAGGGCTACAAATGTTTTGCCCGGTCAACAACCGCACCTTTGTCTCTCGCGATGTCAAGTTTCTTGAAGACCAAGGCTACTTTGACAAGAAAGATTGGGCTGGCTTGAAAGATTTGGCGACACCTACAGATCAGTCAGCGGGTCTCAAATTCCTCCTTGACCATCTTGGCATCTCCCCAGCTCAGCCCTCTCGATTGTCCCAGGATTCTACACCTGACTCGCATACCGGCTCATCGTTGCCCGATCAGTCCGACTTCCCGCCGAATGTTGTGCCTCCGGAGCCGGAGGGGGAGAATAGAAGTAGGCTCAGGCTTGACGAACCTGCGGAGGAGCCCGAGACATCTGGAGAACCAACATTGACCGAGCCAGCTCCTGCGGAGGAGCCCGAGACATCTGGAGAACCAACATTGACCGAGCCAGCTCCTGCACCACAACCACCTCCTGCACCACAACCAGCTCCACAGCTGCGCCGAAGCACACGTATTCGATCACATCCGTCTACTTGGAAGGACAAACGCGTCTACTACAACAACCTAGCTATAGCACATCCTATTCAAGCTGTTTGTTATCTTGCACACCTACCTCCCGATTATCAAGTGTTCCTTGGGAAGCTAGACGAACAACCAATACCAAACACCTATGAGGAAGCACAAGAAAGCAAAGAATGGCTTGGAGCGGTAGATGATGAGGTGGAGGCTATGATACGAAATCACACATGGGATGAAGCTGATCTTCCACCAGGGAAAAAGGCAGTAAGCTCAAAGTGGGTGTTCACAATCAAACATCTAAGCAATGGAGACATCGAAAGATACAAAGCTCGGCTAGTGGCGCGAGGGTTCACTCAAACATATGGTCAGGACTACAAAGACACGTTCGCACCAGTGGCTAAGCTTCATACGGTGAGAGTAGTCTTATCCTTAGCTACGAATCTATCTTGGGAGTTATGGCAGATAGATGTCAAAAACGCCTTCCTACAAGGAGAATTAAAGGAAGAAGTTTACATGACACCACCACCGGGTCTTGAAGACATGATCGCTCCAGGAAAGGTATTGAGACTAAGGAAAGCTATATATGGTTTAAAGCAATCACCACGAGCCTGGTACCACAAGTTGAGCACCACACTTATTGGTTATGGCTTCAAGAGAACACACTCGGACAACTCTCTTTTCACTCATCAAAGCGATAAAGGTATAGTGGTTGTCCTTGTTTATGTAGATGATCTTATCATCTCTGGGAACAACCAAGAAGGTATAAAGGATATCAAAGCTCATTTAAATTCTGTGTTTGATATAAAAGACCTTGGTGAACTTAAGTACTTCCTTGGGATTGAAGTGTGTCGTTCTCCGGAAGGCCTATTTCTTTCCCAACGAAAGTACACCCTTGATTTACTTTGTGAAACAGGAATGTTAGGAGCTAAACCGGTTGACACTCCGCTCCCTGATGGCTACCAAGTTGAACGCAAGGGGGAGAGGAATGACCCACCATACGAAGATCCCTCATGCTATCGCCGTCTAGTGGGTAAGCTTATCTACTTAACACTTACGCGACCTGACATTTTCTATGCCGTGAATCAGGTTAGCCAGTACATGAAAGCTCCAACAACATATCACTGGAGTCTCTTGCAAAAAATTCTTCACTATCTCAAGAAGAGCCCCGGCCAAGGCATATGGATGGGCAAGAATGACAATACCGAGCTTGTAGGATATTGTGATGCGGATTGGGGTGGCGATAGGACGGATCGAAGATCTGTCACAGGCTACTGCACCTTCATAGGAGGTAACCTAGTCACGTGGAAGACCAAGAAGCAAAAGGTGGTCTCGATGTCAAGTGCCGAATCTGAGTATAGAGCAATGCGAAAGCTGACCACCGAGCTCACATGGCTCAAGGCATTGTTAGAAGAGCTAGGCATCAAACCATCAACACCAATCCCTATGCATTGTGACAATGAAGCCGCAATCCACATAGCCACAAACTCGGTGTTCCATGAAAGAACCAAACACATCGAGTTGGACTGCCACAAAGTTAGAGAGAAGATTGAAGAAGGAGTCACACTCCCATATCATACACCAAGCGTGGACCAACTCGCTGACATTCTCACCAAGGCCGCCTGTCGTAAAGTTTGTGATCACATTCATCCCAAGCTCGGACTGGTGGACTTGACACACACCCTTGATCAAGTCTTCTACCCGTGACCATCACACTCTTTTTCCCTCAAGGTAGTTTTGTCCCATGTGGTTTTCTATTTTGAGGTTTTTAATGAGGTGATGGCTTACGGGGTTCCAAGCTTAACCGTTTCACCTGGTTAAGCTTGAGGGGGAGTATTGATCTAGGAGACTTGATATCAAGGCTGTTGGTACAACTATAAGAAGGTTGTCCGTACAAGGGAGCAATGAGGCCGAGGTTGAGTAGTATAAGAAGGAGAGGCCTTAACAATAAGAAGCCCATAAGAAGAGAAGGATCTAGAAGAAAGAGAAGAGCAAAATATCTCAACGAAAGATCACATGTTTACCTTGGGGACGAGTGAAGTCGAATCAACCAAATAAGGAAAGGTCGCTATCACCATTAAGGAAGATTGAGACTAATCCCATGAGAATATCTTCTTTCCTTCCCTTTGTATGCCTAACGGCTAGTTCATAGTCTCCCTATATATATCCTTGTAACAAACAATCGATGTATTCAATTCTAATCAATTCTAAGTATTCTCTCGATTCTACTTTAGTAAATTCCGCAATTCTAACAGGAAGGAGTATTTAACTATATTTAATATCAGGTATCAATTTTTTTCTAGCTTTTCTAATTTATTTGATTAATTAACTATTATTAAACCATAACCAATTTATTTTGTTACATTATTTAATTTTTAAACTGAATTAAAATCAAACCAAACTAAAACCGAACCAAACCAAACCGAACCAAACATAAATCGATCCCAACACAAACCAAACCAAACTAACTTCGGTTGAGTTTGATTAGAATTTAACCAAAATCGAATAAACCAAACCGAACCAAACCCAAACCAAATCCGAAGTTAAACCGAAATGTCCACCCCTACTTTTAGAAGTGGAGTGGTGACAAACAGAACTAAGTATATTAATTAAGAGCATCTCTAGTAGGCGATTTAACACAAACTCTTATTTCAAAAGTGATTAAAAATAAATCATAATTGATGAAACAAATAACTCTTATCTAACAAGTTTAAGACCGAATTTTTATTAATGAATTTAACTTCCCTTAATTATTAATAATGAATTTTTGGATCTTCTGAAACTAAACTTTGTTTTCAACTCTCAGCAATAATGCATAAGTATGGCGGAGCTCATAAGCTTGTATGTCTTTTATTTCCAACTAAACATGATTAAGAGACGCACATATAATTGTTGTTATTTAACTGGAAAAAATGGTATCTTTTTATATGTGTTCTTGAAGACATTTGCATTTCATATGAGCTCTACCATTTTATACGTTTTTAGTAGTCAGTGTCACCTTTAGGTTCATGTTGACCAATTAAAGCGGTGATTATAACCAATTTCATCAAAGTATGGAAAAGGAAGAAGGATTTGTTGGTGTAAATGTCAAGATTAATCGATACTTTGATAAAAACTGGTGAAGTAGCCGGTTTTGTTTGGAGCCAGTTCAGTTCCAGCACCTGTGCAACCAAGTCGACCAGATGATCAAGTCTGGACTGTTCGAGCAGCTCAGCGCTTTTTATGACCCTATAGTAGATTTAGGGCCCAGACTTGGGGTCCGGAAGACAATAGGCGTAGAGGAGTCCGAACAGTACTTCAGAGTGTACCCGAGGGAGAGGAACACATGAGTGTGGGACTTGGGAAGAAAGGCAGCCTATGAGGAGGCTGTTAAGGGCATGAAAGAAAGGACGTGTCTGCTTGTGAAGAAACAGAAAGAGGAGATCATCAAGCTGATAAGAGGCGGTTGGGAGATCAAGAAGCTTGACGCTATGGGTGCCATTATGGCCGAGCTGAATAAGAGTTTAACAGCATTGGGAGAAGGAAGAAGTAGCATGGAGATTTTAAGGACGTTGTGGAGGAAAACGTCAAGACTGTGAACAGCTTCTTGCTAGAAGGGTGATTTTTTTGTTTTCCAATTAATTACGTAAATTGTGTATTAAAAAACAGTTGTAATTTGTGTGTAAAAATTAAATAAAACTATTATGTATGTTTTAGAGAAAAAAACCATCTTATGCTAGTATATGAGTTCTTAAAAACTTTTGCATTTCATATGTGCTCTACCAAAATTTATGTTTTTAGTAGCCAATGTTGTGTTTAAGTTCATTAGGACCTACTAAAGCGACAATTATGGCTGATTATATCAAAGTACGACAAAGGCAGAAGGACATTGTCGAAGAAATTTTCAAAATTAATTGTCGTACTTTGATACAATCGGTCATAATCTCTGCTTTAAAAGACCCCATTGTTTAAACGTGGTTTGCTTAAGTTCCTATGAACCGCATACTCTTAAAAACATACATATGGTAGAGCTGATATATTGCAAAGGTGTTCAAGTACTCATATAAGCATAACATGGTATTTTTCTTCAAATCATACAGAATTTTATTTATTTTTAACATACAACTTTTTTGTTAAGAAAAAAACACATATTTACATTATTTAATTAAAAAAAAAATACTCTTTCAACAAAAAACTATTCACAGTTTCCACACTTTCCTCCACTATGTCTTTCTGCCATATCTCTGAACTACTCCTTCATTCTCCCAAAGCTGCTGAACTCTTATTCAGCTCCGCCATGATAGCCGCCGTGGCATCAAGCCTCTTGATTTCCCAGCCACCTCTTATCAGCTTGATAATTTTCTCTTTCTGCTTCTTCACAAGGTATGCGTTACTGCTCCCTCCTGATCCCCTCCTTCAAAATGGCAGTTAGTGATTTAAACTTCACCAGTTCACCTTATAGATCCAAAATATTCACATGTTTCTCGGTTTCTTAGTTTCTCTTCCCTGACACACAAGAAATTTTCCAAAAGTAACGTCTTAACAATGAATACTTAATTATTTATACTTAAAAATTAATTTCTCACTGAGGCATCTCTCTTAATTCCCACCTTGACTAATCTCTCTGGAACTTGGAAGCTTCCAATATTTCTCTCATCATCCAAACATTTATATGGGTTGTGGTTTGGACGGTTACAAGTAAGCTGTTTTAAAACATGGGCATGATCGAAACTTATATGGTTCTCTGGAGCCAGTCCAAAAAACAAATTCCTCGTTATAAGGATGAATAAATAAGGATGCATGCAATGTCAAAAAGTTAATTTGAGTTTACTTTTTTAAAACAAACTAAAAAAACAAACTGTATAACATGGTATTTTTCTTCAAATCACACATACTTTTATTTATTTTTAACATACATTTTTTTTAAAAAACACACATTCACATTATTTAATTAAAAAAAAAAACTACTCTTGCAACAAGAAACTATTCACAGTTTCCATACTTTCCTCCACTATGTCCTTCTGCCATATCTCCGAACTACTCCTTCCTTCTCCCAAGGCTGCTGAACTCTTATTCAGCTCCGCCATGATAGCCGCCGTGGCATCAAGCCTCTGTATTTCCCAGCCACCTCTTATTAGCTTGATAATTTTCTCTTTCTGCTTCTTAACAAGCAGACATGTCCTCTCTTTCATCCCCTTAACAGCCTCCTCGTAGGCTGCCTTTCTTCCCAAGTCCCACACTCCTGTGTTCCTCTCCCGTGGGTACACTCGGAAGTACCGATCAAACTCCTCTACGCCTATAGTCTTTCGGACCCCAAGTCTGGGCCCTAAATCGACTATAGGGTCATAGAAAGCCGCCAGCTGCTCGAACAGCCCCGACTCGATCATCTTGTCGACTCGGTTGCGCAAGTGCTGGAACAGAATCGGCTCTGAAACATCCACCCAGAAGATGCAGCAGTTGTACCTCAGGTCCGGGCAAATGGTTGAAAGACTCGAGCTAGGAGCGAAAGGATCAATTGTCGGGTCAAAACGCTCTGCAAGGAGAGCGTGGTTGAATGAGTTGGACCCACCCACTATAATAGGGAGTTTCCCTCTGGAAACAACTTCAGCGATTGACAATGATGCAAAAGAGCGAAACTCTCCTGGGCTAAGTTCACCATCTTCCGGACGAAAGTCACCGAGAAGATGGTGTGGAACTCCACCTTGCTCATGTAGTGGGATGAGATTTGTTGCAATCTCTATCCCACTATATACTTGCATCTTGTCCGAATTTATGATCTCGCCAGAGAAATGTTTGGCGAGATCGACGGAGAGGCGTGACTTGCCAGTGCCGGTAGTACCCGTGATGAGGACCACCTTGTCCTTGGGAGTGTTTGGCCCTGATTTTCCCATGCACATGGTCACTGATCGTGGTCGCTGCGAAATGGTAGTGACGGTGGAAAGGGGAGAACGGAAAAATGATGACAAGGTGATGAATGATGACAAGGTGATGAGTGCTTCCATTTTTTTTTTTGGTAGAGTAGAGATCACGAAACTGAGTTGGCTTTTTTTCTGTTGTTGTTGAAGGAAATTTTTTCGCTTTAACTTAAGCTCTCCCCTAAGTGGTGGTGTAGCCTTCTTATTTATAGTACGTACGTTCATATCAATAATATATATATTTTAACATGTTAGTAAATGCAAATACGTACATGCATGCATATATTAGTGTAGTGTAGACACATAAAGAAAAAATTGTAACTGAAGTATTGGAAATGTGTAATATGATGATTTTGTTTTTAAGCTCATAAACATCTTTGACAAATTATGTCCACTCCATTGCTAATTTCTTTGTTTTTATATATGTATTACTAAGTCAAGCCCGAAAAACAAAGATGCATACGCATGTTTCATGTTTGTCACTCTGACATGCACGAAGAAATTTTGTTTTTTAGTTTGTTTTACAAAGTAAATTCAAATTAACTTTTTAACATTGCATGTACCCTTATTTATTCATCCTTATAACGAGGAATTTGTTTTTCGGACTGGCTCCAGAGAACCATATAAGTTTCGACCATGCCCATGTTTTAAAACAGCTTACTTGTAACCGTCCAAACCACAACCCATATAAATGTTTGAATGATGAGAGAAATATTGGAAGCTTCCAAGTTCCAGAGAGATTTAGTCAAGGTGGGAATTAAGAGAGATGCCTCAGTGAGAAATTAAATTTTTAGTATAAATAATTAAGTATTCATTGTTAATACGTTACTTTTGAAAAATTTCTTGAGTGTCAGGGAGGAGAAACAGAGTACATGTGAATATTTTGGATTTATAAGGTGAAGTTTAAATCACTAGTGCCATTTTAAAGGAGGGGATAAGGAGGGAGTAGTAACGCATACATTCAAATGCTTTTTCAGATAACCCGGAGAGAAATCTGAAGACTCAAACAAACTGTTTTGGTCAATATATAGTTAATTTTTCTGATTTTGAAACGTTTACTGAAATACATTAATAACCATTTCACAGAATTTGATGTGTCATTTCCAAGAGTGGGAGCAGGACGGTTACGAAGGAACGGTTCTTAGAAATTGATAATGATATCAAACAGTATGATTTAGCATGTGTAAGAAATTGATTTTCACCATATCATATTTTCTAATGTCAACAAATGTTTTTTAAAGAACTGAACTTTTGTTTCAATCGTAAGAGACTAGATGTACTTACTAGCGTGTTTTAAAATCAAAGATATTTTAATGTGATAAATTTGATTAGATTTTCAAATCTACGAAGAAATTATATATTACCTAGCTAGTGTCCTAGATTCTACTGAAAAACATCAAAGACGAGTCCTAGAGGCCATAGATCGAGTGTCACTGACTTAAGAGAATATATGGAGCTAAATCCATATTAATCTTCTTAAACATAAACAAAATTATATTATTTCAATACTAATGTCTTTAAAGATCTGTATTTGTGTGTTTTCCTTTTACTTTTTAAAAAGAGTTTAAAGATATTATAAATTCTAATTTGAAAAAGATATTATAAATTCTAATTTGAAAAAGCATTTGAATGTAAGCGTTACTACTCCCTCCTGATCCCATCCTTTAAAATGGCAGTTAGTGATTTAAACTTCACCTTATAAATCCAAAATATTCACATGTACTCTGTTTCTCCTCCTTGACACGCAAGAAATTTTTTATTATTTCAATACTAATGTCTTTAAAGATCTTTGAAAATTGTTGAGCTTTTAAGAACTTTTTAAATATTTTTGAATTATTAAGAGGTTATGGCCTATGCTCGTATATCCACTTAGGCCAGGAACCAGAACATTTGATATGGTCCTCTCCAAAAAATTTTCCTTCGAACCGGCGACTTCTAAACTTTGCTAGAGAGTCTTTACCAGTTACGTTATTGACGCTTATTTTTTTTTATAAGAAATTTACAAGATGTTAGAAAAGTATTAAGTTAAAATTGTTTGAAGAGAAACTGAAAGTAACACATGCAAATAAAGTCAATTGTAGAAATATAGATAATTTTGAAATTATGAAAGTGATTGGAAAAACTTGACCAAAATCTTGTTTAGTTAAATATGTAAAATTTTATGAATACCATCTCATTGACTAACATCTCATGAAAATTTCTCTAAACAAACTTTTTTCAAGACATCATCTTCTCTAATCAATAAATTTTCATAGCTCAACAATTATCAAAACTTTTAACAGCTGTTTACAAATTACCTGCAGCCATCGCGTTCTTTGTGGAGCCTAGATGTTGGTCGACTATCGAGCAAGCTTTGCTCCTTGATTTCTTGTCATAGTGAGCAACACGATTTGTGTCTCTTTACCTCTTTTTTATTTCTAGTACTTTCATTCCGATTTGTTTTTGAAGATTTAAAAGAAAAATGTATGAAACGTTTTTTAGGAAGTTTTCTATTATGCTTACATTTTTATACACAAATAGATTTGTTGTTGGGCGATAGAATCTATGTTTTTTGCAACACGCGTAATGGTATGAGTAATGTTGTTTAATTTATTTTATTTTTGTTTTATCTGCAAAATTTTTATAT
>NC_141896.1:11719023-11746074 GCF_030686135.1 Camelina sativa | reverse complement strand
GACCAAGTCTAATCTACAATAATATAGATGTTTTAAAATTAAACATGCGCATTGCCTTTCCAGTAATGTTCTTGAGATGATTTGGCGAAGCTTTTGAAGAACAATTAATAGTTGGCCACATGATCACTATATGTATGCTTGTGAACTTTACATGCTCGATTATCTAGTCTGCATTTCTTTTTTAGTCTTGGAACATTATAGTATAAATATTGCCCTTCCAAATAGATTAAAAAGGATACAATTAAGATGTGGGGATCTATAAGCTGTGATCATGCCTTCCTGATAAGGAGGCCTCTACTGCCGTCTGCTACAAAAAAAAAAACAGCCTGTCTTTTGTCATTACACGCTTACTTTGGTATCCTTGCATTTTGGACTTTTCAATTCTAAGTTGATATATAGGAAAAGCCGTGGTACTTGGCATGTCCTTGCATTCCCGTCAGACAAGTTGAGCATATGACTTTAGCTAAGAATTCTTCAAATGTTTTGCTTTCCAGGCCTTCCTTAGGTGTTGGTCACTATCATTATCACTTGGCTTGTAGTTATTCTGATCCTACCACTGTGATCTGGTTAATTTTTTTTTTTTGCGGTCTAAGATGACTACAATTTTGTTTGCTACAGTTTTTTGGCTTCAAAAACCCGTTGGTTCAGAGGTTGCTCCGGGAACTTGTGACCAATTCCCATGGAATGCTAGAAACTAGCTCCATCAGTAGGGCCTCTCAAATCCGAGCCAATGATGAAACGCCAGCCATGTGTGCAAATCCAAATTTATTATATTATCTGGACATGCCAGTGGCTAGAAAGAAAAGAAGCAGGAAACCTGGAATGACATACCAGAATTCAATAGTTAAAGATGGTCATAAAAAGCAAAGATTCCAAGACTCATTATCGGGTGGCGAGATTTTAAATTCTGCAGCAGGGCCAATCTTCTCAGTAAAAGAAGAAGTGGAGACAGTTGGCCTGAAAGTAGCACCACCAGAGCAGTTGCATGCTAGTCATGCTACAAACGAAAATACATCTCTACCATCAGAAAAGCCACCACCAGTGAAAGTTGTCACCCCTATTCAAGAAATAGACCCGCTTCCTGGCAGCTGTAAATCAAAGCCATTATCTAATTTTTCTGAAGAGGTAATCCATAAAGAACTTCTAGTATGCTTTTCTTGAAAGCTTTTTCTTTTGATATATTAGCGTAATAGACTTTGTTTCACCAGGAAAGTTGTTTCAAACAGTGAGAGTATTAAATTTTGCAGCTTCATGGGCTGCAAGAAAAGGAAACCAAACCCAACGATGATATTTTTCTGCATGAAAGCCAAAATATGACTGGTACCAGTCTTTGTGCACCTGATAGTTTTGATTTCCAGCAAGGTATTAGCTTTTCATTCTAACTTGTTTAATACCAAGATGTCAACATCTAGCAGTAAGAAGATTGTAATCATTATGGCTGCATCTTTTCATGGATTCCTTTTTGTCTGATTCTTGCAGATAACAACATAAGTTCTGCTCCAAAAAATGATGATGATACAAGTTGCGAGCAAAGAGAAGAATTGACCCTTGCTAACATGGTAGTCGGTGAAGGGCTTTTAGCTGAACCAGATGCAGAGGATTTAGCTGACTCTACTTTGATTCTGACTTCTAAAAATAGTGATTCTGATTCAGCTGATCAGGATACTGTCAAATCAATGATGTCATTTCTACTTCCTCAAGCAATACCATTGCTCAAGAAGTTCTCATGCAAGAAGCCTCCAAAAAATTACATGTCAGACAACTGCAAAACGAGCCAACTTGATGATGCGTCAGGAACTGGTATACTAATTTACATATCCTTTACATAGTTAACCCTTAGGAAAGGCTTGAATTATACTCTGTTTTAGATTTTCAGATTGCAGTATTTTTTTCCACAAAAGCAGTAATTCATGAAGTATTCTCTTATTCCATAGTCTTCAAAATTTGCAGTTGTGTCACTGTCGATAAGAAAACCTAGTGAAGATGATGAGAATATGCAAGTTGCTGCTCCAGATCCCGATCAGGATTTTGCAAGTAATGTAGCCATTGCCCCTGACAGTTTTGATGAGCCTCACTTGGATGGTCCTAGGAGTGGTCATATTATCTCTTCTTCCAAGGAAGCTTATCCAGCAGACCTTCCTAAAATCCCCGTAGCCGAAGAACATGTTGCAATAGTAAATGATCTATCGGTTTCTGCTTTGACGACCACTGAGATCATAGGCCCATCTTCACATGATGTTAGTACTATTGTGGATGAGAATATTCAAGACCAATATTTGAAGAAGTCCATGTCAATACCACAATGCAACAGTTCATCCAACATGATTTTATCCCAAGAATCGAAGGAACTCTCTGCAGAAGATGGAAACTTGTTACAGACAGAACACTACTCTGAAAACAAGGAACCAAAGAGTACAGTTTGTTGTTCTACTGAAGGTAGTACGCTAAATCTATCAATAGCACAATTTGCGTCCACCCATAAGCTTTGCATGACTGTATCCGTCTACTGTGTACTATAAGCATGAGTCTAATTGCTTGCAGGTACTGGTTTCGTGGTTGGCACAACCCCTACTGAAGTTGGTTCTGTCAAAAAAGAAAAACATAAGGTGTATAGCAGGAAAAGAGTCTCGATCAATCAACAGAAAAGAAATAGAAATTCATCCTCTGAAAGTGAAAACAGTTGCAGAAATACTGGAGGTGATGACTCCGTAAGGAATATGTCTCCTGTTAAAATTCCACGTTTGTTGGAGATTCAGCCGACCTTGTCTACCAACTCCGAATCAAATAGAACAAATCCACGGGGAAATGAAAGCGGTCATGTAACAGAAAAATACCAGGGACCCGAATTGGTGAAGGTGGATAACAATACATTACTCAGTGTAAAACGCAATGAGGCGTTACAACAAGATATGAGGTCAGCTCATGCTTTTGGAAATGGAAGTATATCACCATCCTCATTCCCAGCTTCAAAAGTTGAGGATTTCCAAGCCAATACTGGTGAGGCATGCGGCATCCAAGTTTCTGAACCACCTTTTACAAATTCTCAGTATAAGGAAAATACTAGCGAGAAAAGCACGTCTGTACTGGAATCTCCAGCTAGTCCAAATTTAAAGCTGAACAGGGATGTAAAGATCAACAATGAGATGGAGAAAACTGCTGAGCTGCTTGGCTGCTACTTTCATCCCATGCCTGTTTCATCAGTATTACTCAAGTCTGTTGGAAATGAAATCTATATTTGCGTGTTCAGCTTTGCTACAGAGGATAGAGTTAGTACCCTGTTTATGTACAAGATATCAGCTAAAGCACCAAGCAAAGGATTCCCCTCTGTCATTGGTCACACTTCTGTCAAACTCCCCATTGTGGATGACAAGTCTGGTGGAAATGTAAATTCATTTAACTTTTTCTTCGTTTCTTATGTTATACCTGTTTTTCCTCTCTAGCTATCTGATAGTTGTTATATTTTCTCAGAGAACACTCGAAAGATCTTATTTTCACTTCACCCCAGACGGGGAGCATCTTGTTTTTACTGGCAACATCAAAACACCTTATTGCAGGTTTGGACTTCTTTTTACTGTTTTATACGGTACAGAAAAATATAGACTAAAGATATCAGCTAAGGGATTACTCTTTTTCGTTTTACAGGAAGAGAGATATTGATTGCTCGTGTTTGACTTGTACAACAGCCTGCTTTGAGGAGAATGCAGTGAGGATTGTCCAGGTGAAAACTGGTCATGTTTCTCTTGTGACAAAACTTCAAGCAGATGACAGTGTGCAGTGCGTGGTGGTGTGCGATCCTAACTATCTCATTGTAGCTGTTAAAAGTGGAAACCTTATTGTCTGGGACATGAACTCTCATTGGAGGTTCTCTCAAAAGAATTCATTGTTCTAATCTTAAAATAGTTGTCAGATCCTTCTTTTGTGTGGAGCTGCAGGCTGGATCATCATTGTTGAACTTTCTGCTAATGTTCACTTCTCCTGAAATTGTAGAGGTCCGGCTGAAGAATTCGTTACACTTGCAAATCCTTGCATATCTTCATGCATCGTGGAACTGAAGAAGATCCCAAAATGTCCTCATCTCGTTATCGGGCATAATGGTATCGGAGAATTTACAATATGGTATTTTGTTCCCTCTCTATCTTTGAATTTTTTTTTCTCTACCTATCTCTGAGTTAAATTACAGAACGTTATATCTGCTAGGAATGCTGAGGATCAACCAAACTTGCTTTCTCTTTGCTTCATTTTCCCATGATTGCTTGCCTGCTAATTTTTTCTATTCTCGACCTAGGGATATTTCAAAGCGAAGTCTAGTATCAAGATTTGTATCTCCCAGCAAAATGATCTTTGAGTTCATACCGAGCAGCTTGTTTGCGTGGCATCCTATATATAGTCATTCTACAATGGAGGATCACATTGACATGATTTTAGCTGCAACAAAATTATGGTTCTCAAAAGGGATCGACAACAAAACATTGGTTCCAGCTGAAGTCAAAGACACTGCCATCTGGCTTTTAGTCTCTACTGATCTTGACTCAAACCCTAAATGTGATGGTGTAGAAAGTCCAGCTAGATGTTGGAGAGTGGCTCTGCTTGTAAAAGACCAAGTCATATTGGGAAGTCAATTGGATCCAAGGTATCATCACACATCTATTCTATTTTCTTGTTATGCTCATCTGGTTTCTCCATATCCTTAGAGAAGTAGTTTTGATTTGAGGACATATGAGAAGTAAGGTGTATGAAATACTAACATTTCTAAATCCGTGGTTCATTGGCTATGGAAAACAGGGCTAGTGCAGTGGGCACAGTATCAGGTCATGGAGTAGCAGGCACCCTTGATGGACTTGTGTATTTGTGGGACTTGTCCACCGGTGCTAAACTTGGCTTTCTCCATGATTTCAAAGGTAAACATTGATTGAAAGTCGTAAATATATATATATATATATATATATATGTTTCCGGAAACAAAGCATCTCCCCTTATATTAAGTTCGTTTAAGCAGATATGTGAAGCCAATCCTCAAAAGTTATTAATTGTTACATGGAATTTGTTCAGGTCAAAGAGTTTCATGCATAAGTACAGATGATTCAAAAAATATATGCATAGCAAGTGAAGATGGTCAGCTTCTGGTTTATTGCAATCCGGAAAAGTAAACTCAAATCAAGGAGGGCAAACCCAGTTAACATCTAAAGAGGGTTTTTGCCAAATTGGCTTTGATTGGGTACAAATACAATTACAAGTTTTTTTATGCTCGTAAATTTTACCGCATAACTTTTAAATACAAGTTGAGGAGTTATTATCTAGTTGAAAATGTAAGAAAGAAGTATATATGATAGATGATGATATAAATAAGGGAATCTTATGTATATAGGTAACGTTTCTCAGTTTCCTATATTATATCTAGTTGAATCTTATATAGTTGAATCTTATATATATCTGAAACAACTCTTTCCGTTTTTTTTTTTTTTTAATACCTTAATTTACTAGTGGTCCCATACCCACTAACATCCTAACATCAACCAATAACCAGGGATAACCAAATAAAACAGTTTCCATTCAATCCAATAGAATTCCAACTTTAATAACCCAATACTCAATAGCAACATAATCCAAATAAAGAAATAACCAAAAGCTAACATCCTACAATGTTCCACTGACTTAATCTAGCAACCTAACAACAGCTAGAACACAATCAATCAAGCCTCTAGAACATCCTCCCCCTCATCGCCTTTGATTCCATTACCTGCACACCACAAACAACAATTGAGATGCGTAAGTATTATCATAAATACTTAGTGAGGCCATCCTCCCATCTACTAGGTTATACACACAAGCAAATGAGACCCTCAAGTTTAAGCAAAACAAACAACACACAACAATACATCGAACCAGGAAAACAAGTCTCGGATAAGACTAGTGTCGACCGATGCCAAACGATGTCGATCGATGCTACAACAAAGGTGTCGACCGATGCCAAACAGTGTCGACCGATGCCCCTCAGAATGGTGTCGACCGATGCTCTTGAGTGTCGATCGATGCCTCCTCTGCAATCACGATCTGCGCGAATCCGAAAGTTGAACTCTCCTCCCAAATCATCTCGAATCCATTTCAAACTCAACCAAACGACTCGGAAATCACTGGGAATCACAAAAGCAACGAACCCAAGCAACAAAACAACACAAACAGCAAAGAAACACACAAAACAAGAGAGATCTCATGCTTAGATCAACCATGGTCAAGCACTCACCTCAAGAACAGGAAGATTGGATTGAGAAACGTGGAAAACAACACCTCCAGAAGCTCCCCCTTCGTTTCCAGCAACAGATAACCCTCTTACAGCTTCAGATCTCTCCAAAAACTCCAAGAACAAGCCCAGAAAATCCCAGAAACGTTTTCCTCTCTTTTCTCTCTTTCTTTTCACTCAACGGCGACAAATGAGACTTTCTGAAACCCTTCTTTCGTCCCAGACACTTAACACACGATTAGGGTTTTAAATCAAACCAAACCGAACCAATTCGGCAATTAAATCAAACCCGACCAAACCGGAAAAACATGGTGTCGATCGATGCCACCAAGGGTGTCGATCGACACCCACACCAAAAATACAAAAATTGGTTCGCGGGCGTTACAATTCTCCCCCACCAATATGGATTCGTCCCCGAATCCCGCAATACCGTCCATCTGCCAAGGACCTCCGTGCCACCGTCTGCACGGCCCGCACGTCCCCAGACCGGACTAAACACCGTCAGCCAAGGTTTCCCGTGCCACTGTCGCAACAGCCCGCACACCTCTGACTGACCCTCGAGGTCTCCCTCTAGCCAATATACTCGCATCCTAAACACTATTTGCTCACAACTCAGTGCTTCCCCCGTCCGTGGTCGCAACCATCGAATCATGCCGGCTCGCTATCAGGCCAACCGCCTTAAGCTACGGCATCCAGGAAGTCACTCAGACACACACACACTCCCCCCGCTCTCAGGTCGCAACCTTCGAGTCATACCGACTCACTGCCAGGCCACAGCCTACAGCTACGGTATCCAGGGAGTCTCACGCGCCCACTCCCCCCGCTCTCGGGTTGCAACCCTCGAGACATACCGGCTCACTGCCGAGCCGCGGCTCACAGCTACGGTATCCAGGGAGCCTCACATACTTAGTCGCACAACCAACCACCCCAAAGCGACCAAATATCAAGAGAGATGGGCAGGAATACTCCGTACCCGCTCCAGCCACGGACTACAACTCGGACCCGGCTAGACAAGCTCAAGTCGCGGTCTGCTTCTCAAACCACTTCTTAAACCTTGCCTTCATCCTCGCCTCGGGCTCCCAAGTCTGCTCCTCTACTCCGTCACAGTCCCACAGGACTCTCATCAAAGGAATCTTCTTCTTCCGAAGTTCCTTGACTCTCCTCTCTAGCACCCTCACTGGTCTCGCCTCTAAAGTCATGTTAGGCTGAAGATCCTCAGGAATCTTAGCCAACAACTGATCACCCTCGTGAAGACACTTCCTCAGCACCGACACATGAAATACCTTGTGGAACGCACGCATAACCTCAGGCAACTCCAGCCGGTATGCCACTGGTCCCACCCGCTCAACCACTCTGAACGGTCCCATGTACCTCGGACTCAACTTAGTCTCTGTCAATGACCTGTTCGGACCCCGCAACATGGCCATCTTGAGGTACACTCTATCACCAACCTGAAACTCAAGATCCTTTCTCCTCTTATCAGCATAACTCTTCTGCCGATCCTGAGCCTCCTTCATGTTCAGCCTCAAAACCCGAATCTTCTCCGAGGTCTCCTGAACAAAATCTGCACCAAATATGCTCCTCTCCCCCACCTGAGTCCAACATAATGGTGTACGACACGGCCTCCCATACAAGGCCTCATAAGGAGTCATCCCAATACTAGCCTGGTAGCTGTTGTTATAAGCAAACTCCACCAAACTCAAGTGATCTGCCCAATGACCACCCCAATCCAGCACACACATCCTCAATAAATCCTCCAAAATCTGGATCGTCCTCTCTGACTGACCGTCCGTCTGAGGACGGTAGGCTGTACTCATATGCACCTTCGTGCCCATCTCCGCCTGAAATGCCTTCCAGAACACTGAAGTGAACTTGGAATCTCTATCAGACACAATACTAGCAGGCACCCCGTGCAATCTGACTATTTCCCTCACGTACTTCTTGGCCAAAACCGCTGCTCCATCAGTTTTCTTGATGGCCAGAAAATGCGCGGACTTAGTCAAACGGTCCACAATGACCCAAATAGCATCAAACGTCCTCGACACAGGTAAACCTACCACGAAGTCCATCATGATCAAATCCCACTTCCACTCTGGAATGGGTAAACTCTGTAACAAACCACCAGGAACCTGATGCTCCGCCTTCACCAGCTGGCAAGTATCACACTTCGCCACCCAATCAGCTACGTCCTTCTTCATCCCGACCCAGTGATAGTACCGCTTGAGGTCACGGTACATCTTGGTCGCTCCTGGATGAATATAGAACTTGCTCGAATGAGCCTCTCTCAGTATCTCCTGCCTCAAATCCTCACCCTTGGGCACACAGATCCGACCATGCACAAGGATAGTACCATTGGCAGAAACCTGATACTCTGCACCCGCAGCCTTAGAGGCATTCACCAGCCCCTCATCACTCTCTTGAGCTAACCTCACTCTGCTCAACAAATCTGCTCTATCAACTGCCTCCAAACCCAAAGGTTCCTGTGAGATAGCACACAAACTCAATGCACTAATCTCACCTACCAACACCTCCATATCCTGCTCCTGAGCCGAAGCCACCCGCTTCCGACTCAAGGCATCTGCAACCAGATTAGCTTTACCAGGATGGTAAGCTATGTCCAAATCATAATCCGCTACTAACTCCATCCAACGCCTCTGCCTCAAATTCAGCTCAGGCTGAGTAAAAATGTACTTCAGACTCTTGTGATCTGTAAATACCTGTACCTTCCCACCATACAGATAGGATCTCCAAATCTTAAGAGCAAAGATCACTGCTGTCATCTCCAAATCATGAGTATGATAATTAGCTTCATGCTTCCGCAACTGCCGCGAAACATAAGCTATAACCTTCCCCTGCTGCATAAGTACACAACCCAACCCCACTCTAGAAGCATCTGTATACACAACATAAGGCTCGTCCTGCTCAGGCAATGCTAACACCGGCGTGGTAGTCAACATCTGCTTGAGACTTGCAAAACTTGCCTCACACTCTGGTGACCACACAAATGGGACATCCTTCCCTGTAAGCTTAGTCATCGGCTGAGCCATACTCGCAAAACCCCGAACAAACCTCCTGTAGTAACCTGCTAACCCCAGGAAACTCCGAATCTCAGTGGCACTCTGCGGCCTCGGCCACTCCCTGATGGACTGAATCTTCTCTGGATCCACTGAAACTCCCTCAGCTGAAACAATATGACCCAAGAACCCCATCTCACGCTGCCAGAAACTGCACTTACTCAGCTTAGCAAACAACTTCTGCTCCCGCAGCTTCTCCAACACTGCTCTCAGATGTACTGCATGCTCCTCAGGACTCTTAGAATATACCAGGATGTCGTCGATGAAAATGATGACTGACACGTCCAGAAACTTCTGGAACACGCTGTTCATCAATCTCATAAACGCAGCTGGCGCGTTTGTCAACCCAAACGGCATCACCACAAACTCATAGTGCCCATATCTCGTCCTGAAGGCTGTCTTCCTCACATCTGCCTCATGAATAGGGATCTGATGATAACCTGAAGCCAAGTCGACCTTGGAGAACCAAGTAGCACCCCTCAACTGATCCAACAACTCATCAATCCTCGGGAGAGGGTACTTGTTCTTCACAGTAACTCGGTTCAAACCCCGGTAGTCAATACACAACCGAAAACTCCCATCCTTCTTCTTAACAAACAACACCGGAGCTCCCCACGGTGAACAACTAGGACGGATAAAACCCTTGCCCAACAAATCCTCCAGCTGCTTCTTCAGCTCTGCCATCTCTGCTGGAGCCATCCTGTAAGGAGCCTTGGATAACGGCATCGTCCCCGGTTCCAGCTCAATGGTAAAAGGATCCGACCGAGATGGTGGTAATCCCTGCAATGACTGGAACACATCCTCAAAGTCCTCCACAACCGGAATACCGCTAACCGTAGACTTCCCCACTGACTCTGGCATAGATATAGTAACCAGATAGGCCTCACGGCCCTTCTCGATCATCTTCCCTGCCTGAACGGCTGAGATCACGAGACTCCCCGAAGTCGGTCTAATACCCTGAAAAACCAACTTCCCTCCTGGACGCTCAAACTCCACTCTACCCCGATAGCAATCCAAATGCACCTTATACCGATGCAACCAATCCATACCAAGAATGACGTCATACAACTCCACTGGACTGATAAGCAAATCCGCTGGCCACGACTCTCCTGCGATCTGAATATCAACTCCTCCAGCTCGACCAATAACCCTCAGAAACTTGCCTCCAGCAACTCTGACAACTCCTGAACGCTCTCCAGAATCCCCTCTGATCCCCGCACTCACGGCACACTCCGGAGTAATGAAGCTATGAGAAGCTCCAGAATCAAACATAACATGGGACTTAAACCCGCCCACCAACAAGGTCCCTACACAAACCTCATGTGTTGAGAACCTAACACTTGACCACAAACAAAAACAAATATAATCTGAACTATTGAATTGACTAAGTTCGAATCTCAGAGGTTATACCTGTGATCGCTCCTGCACTAGTGCCACCGGGCTCCTGAGTCGAATACACCTGAGTCGTCGGCTCAATCCAACCCACCGGCTGCACACCGTGCTGCACACCCTGCTGCACCCCTGGCTGAGCTCCAGCCTGCAACACCGCTACCGCCCTCTGCTGCAACTTGGGACAACGAGGCTTGATATGCCCCGTCTCTCTGCAGTAGTAACACACCCGAGTATCTGTCCGCGGCTCCGTCACCGCCCGCTGCTCTGTCACTGCCCGCTGCTCACCTCTCTGTGGACAGCTAGACACCTTGTGGTCCCTACTACCACACCCAAAGCACTTCGCACCCCCGTGCCTCGATCTCTGCATAGCATCGAACTTCCTCTTCTGCCCCTGCGCAGGCTTGCCGCCCTTGCTAGGAATAGAAAGCGGCTGAGACTGCTGTGGCTACACCGAAGAACTGACCACAACCACCTGTGACCTCAAGTCATCCTCTATCCCAGCTGCAACCTCAACCAGCTCTGCTCTCGTAGCATAGCTCCTCACTCTGCACCGAGTCCTCAAATCATCCCGTAGAGCCAACAAAAACCTCCGCACCTGAGCCGCCTCTGGCTCCCATGCCCTGCCTGCATACCCCACAAGCCGACTGAACTCTGCATCCAGCTCCCGCACTGTACGGTTCCCCTGAGTCAGACCCAAGAACCGTGCCTCCATACGATCAAGAGCCTCCTGAGGAAAATACTTGGAGTTAAACTCCCCCACAAAATCTCCCCAAGACATACCCCTCTGCACCCTCCGTGCTGTCACCGACCTCCACCACACACGAGCATCTCCTGACAAGTAAAACACTGCCAGATCCACCCTGTACCGGTCGGGACACCTAAGCGAAAGGAAAATATCCTCCATCCGCTCTCTCCACTCATCCGCTACACTCGGATCGGTACCTCCTGAGAAATACCCTGCTCCCACATGCCGCAGCTGCTCCATCATCCGCACATACTGAGCATCCACTACCTCGGCCCCCGGCTGCACACCTGCCTGCAAACCCGCTGCAGGCTGCACCACTGGAACCTGTCCACCACCCACTGGCGGCACTACTGGATCCTGCCCACCAACCACTGGCGGCACTACTGGATCCTGCCCACCAACCACTGGCGGCACAACTGCTGGAAATCGCTGCAAAGCCTGAGCTACCTGAGCTAGCAAGTCCATCAAGACATCCTCCCTGCCCGGAGCACCCGCAGCTGCAACCCTCACACCCGGGGCAACACCGTGACCGACACCGGGCCCATCCGCCCTGCCGTCACACAAACCAGTCTGGTCTCCAGACACACTAGGATGAACCTGTGACTCCGCCACCTCCTCGCTGGCCATGCTCTGGGTCACACTCACACTGGCCTCAGGAACCTGACCTCGTCCCCGACCACGACCACGACCACGCCCACGACCACGACCGCGACCAACAGCATCCTCACCTCTAACCATCTGTATCATCCAAGAACAGAAGGCTAAGCAAACAATAATTCTAATACACAAAAACACAACTTACCGTGGAATCACAATCAGGCTCGAAGAGGATGTTCTAGGACTTCATGCCACACACAATTGCCAATCACACAATCAATTATAGCATGTAATCCTAAACATCAACAGCAAAAGCACAATGAACCCTAGACCTAGAACCGTAAGGGCTCTGATACCAAAATGAAACAACCCTTTCCGTTTTTTTTTTTTTTTTAATACCTTAATTTACTAGTGGTCCCATACCCACTAACATCCTAACATCAACCAATAACCACGGATAACCAAATAAAACAGTTTCCATTCAATCCAATAGAATTCCAACTTTAATAACCCAATACTCAATAGCAACATAATCCAAATAAAGAAATAACCAAAAGCTAACATCCTACAATGTTCCACTGACTTAATCTAGCAACCTAACAACAGCTAGAACACAATCAATCAAGCCTCTAGAACATCCTCCCCCTCATCGCCTTTGATTCCACGATCACACTTTTCCTTTACCTGCACACCACAAACAACAATTGAGATGCGTAAGTATTATCATAAATACTTAGTGAGGCCATCCTCCCATCTACTAGGTTATACACACAAGCAAATGAGACCCTCAAGTTTAAGCAAAACAAACAACACACAACAATACATCGAACCAGGAAAACAAGTCTCGGATAAGACTAGTGTCGACCGATGCCAAACGATGTCGATCGATGCTACAACAAAGGTGTCGACCGATGCCAAACAGTGTCGACCGATGCCCCTCAGAATGGTGTCGATTGATGCCTCCTCTGCAATCACGATCTGCGCGAATCCGAAAGTCGAACTCTCCTCCCAAATCATCTCAAATCCATTTCAAACTCAACCAAACGACTCGGAAATCACTGGGAATCACAAAAGCAACGAACCCAAGCAACAAAACAACACAAACAGCAAAGAAACACACAAAACAAGAGAGATCTCATGCTTAGATCAACCATGGTCAAGCACTCACCTCAAGAACAGGAAGATTGGATTGAGAAACGTGGAAAACAACACCTCCAGAAGCTCCCCCTTCGTTTCCAGCAACAAATAACCCTCCTACAGCTTCAGATCTCTCCAAAAACTCCAAGAACAAGCCCAGAAAATCCCAGAAACGTTTTCCTCTCTTTTCTCTCTTTCTTTTCACTCAACGGCGACAAATGAGACTTTCTGAAACCCTTCTTTCGTCCCAGACACTTAACACACGATTAGGGTTTTAAATCAAACCAAACCGAACCAATTCGGCAATTAAATCAAACCCGACCAAACCGGAAAAACATGGTGTCGATCGATGCCACCAAGGGTGTCGATCGACACCCACACCAAAAATACACAAATTGGTTCGCGGGAGTTACAATATCTAACTCTCCCTCCCTCTGCTAGATTTGTTGTAACTTCAGTGAATTCTATCTAGTCTTAACTCTTAAGCCATTTTTGCTAAAATATATAATAAAAAATTAAAAACAAAGACAAAAGAAAATGAAGTTGTGGAAGCCCTTTGGCCCAGTGGTTGGCCTAGGGTTCATTAATCCTTCTACACTAGGAGGTTTGGGGTTCGAGTCCTAGATAATGCGATTTATTAATTGTGTAGATTTAAGGAGGTAAATTTACAAAAAAAAAAAAAAAATGAAGTTAAAAAAAAGAAGAAATTATCTACAAAAAAAAGAAAAAAAAATGGAAACGACGACGTTGGTGTTGGTGGGTAGGGTTGTTGTTATCGTTCTCTCTTCCCTTGTGTTTCTTCAATACTTGCGTGGTCGACAAAATCTAAAAACCCCCGCAGAAAAATCAAAGACCTTTTTGATTGCTACTCTGTTGCAGAAGAAGATGCCGACTCTCACAAAGCTTTACTCCATGGAAGAAACCGCAACTCACAACAAGCAAGATGATTGCTGGATCGTCATCGACGGCAAGGTCTACTCTTTTTTTTTTTTCTCAACTGTTTCTTTCTTCTAATTTCTCTTCAATCCCTATTCATAAGGGTACATGTGTGTTGGAGAAGATCTTGAGAGGGTTCTTCACTTTCGGAAACCATATCTATCTCTTGTTGACTCTAGATTCTTATAAATTGCTGTAATATATGTTAGTTAGATTGAGCAAATCAGAATCTTCTTCTTCTTCTTTTGTTGATAATGTGTTGACTTACTCAATTTTGGGAAACATTGATGAACACTTACAGGTCTATGATGTATCCTCGTATATGGATGATCATCCTGGAGGAGATGATGTGCTTCTTGCTGTCACCGGTAAGCTTCTTCTTCTTCTTCTTCTTCTTTTTTTCACCATCTTTGCTTATGACTGATCTGTTTGTTGTCTCTAATGTAATAAGTAAAATGTGATGTTGTTGTTGTTGTTGAAGGGAAAGATGCAACGGATGAATTTGAAGATGCAGGGCACAGCAAAGATGCTAGGGAACTCATGGAGAAGTATTTTATTGGCGAGTTAGACGAGTCTTCTGTACCTGAAATGCCAGAGCTTAAGATCTACAAGAAAGAACAGCCAACAGACTCTGTTCAGAAGCTTGTTGATTTCACAATGCAGTATTGGCTTGTTCCTGTCTCCATTATCACCATCTCTGTTGCGGTTCGCGTCTTGCTCTCTCGCAAGAGATAAGTAGTCTCTCTTTCTTGTTTTGAGTTACTGGGGATTCAACTTTACACGAGAACTCCCCCATTATAGATTTTTGTATCACAGATATGATGATAGATCATTATTATTATTTTTTCACTCTCATCAGACTTTTTAGTTTGGATCATGTTTCGATACACATTTAATGATATGATTAATGGATGATGGTTTGGTTTGCTGGTATCAATCTCCTTATAACAAGTCTGCCTCACAAAGTCGACATTATATACTTCTATAGCATTGTGAACCTCTGATATTATGTAGGATCTGTCGATTTGATTTTAGAAAGGTCATAACCATCTACCAAAATATCTTCCTTGTCAATTCAGTATATGTGACTGAGACACTGGTGGATCTATGATATAGCCATGAGAATATCTTAGCTATGATCCGTTTCATTGGAACCCCAATTCCTGAAAGTTGGGTAGCACTATCCCTAAGTTACAGTTGAGAAAGCCACATCATTGGAGAATTTCTTTGCTTTGCATTGTACATGGATCTCCTCTCAAGTTCATGCAAGTATAGGAACTGATGTATCGCTTATTGCTTCTGAACTGAAATCGTCCACGTTCTATAAGACCAACCAGTAAAAAAAAGGGAATCCCATAGGTTAAATCTTGTTCTGACTTCTGTTGATGATAATGCTCTGGTGGTGGTATTATGGTCTGCGTTCACTTTGTCTTCATATTTGACAAATACGATCAAATATGCTGTTGTGAGAAAGTTCTACGAAAATTTCCACTAATCTAAAAACCAGATCGAGAAAATGAACAATGTGGTTGAAAAAGATGAGACCTTTCTTAGCCAGCAGTATCCCAAATCTGATTTGAAAACAAAAATACCATCCAACATAGTAAGTGGCTAAGCACATGTATATTAGGAGACCCAAGTTTCCCATGTCCTTTCTTTTACAAAGTTAAGAAAGAAGATGAGAGACATATTTTCCGACGGGACAAAGACAAGTTGTTAATTGCTTCCACCACCACCGAAGAGGTAATTCAGAGATGAGCCGCCTCCAGGGGCCGCATGTACCTTGGTCGATGGCCGGTCCTGCATTAAGCCAAAATTGTTTTAGTTAAACTGTGCGGTTCACCAATGCATAGATGTTTAGATAATTAAATGTTAACTCATTCAAAAACTTGAGTGAAGTTGTGGTTTGTTCATATCATGCAAACAAAACTCAAGGATGCTTTTTTTTCTGCAAAAATATTTGCTACTTGTGGGTGAGAAGGTTTTGCTTTTGGTAAATGACATAGCCAAGTGATTACACAACACAACAATGTCAATCACTTTATCTATAGGAAATCAAAATTTTACAGCGATAAAAAGAGATAATACCGTAAGGAAGTTGCCTGTGTTCTGTCCATCTGTTCGAGTGTAGTTGTTTGTAGAGGAGTTACTGATACCAGCAGGTATTTGCTTGGTAACATTAGCCGGCTGAGCAACAACGGGTTTAGGTGAAGGATCAGCATTCACAGGCAGAGTATCAGACTGAGGAGCTGGATCATTGCTAACGGCTGGCTTTGGAGCCTCTTCTCCAGTACCAAAAAGATATCCCAAAGAACTTTGCCCACCACCAGCACTAACTCCACGACCCATTTGATCTCCTTTTCCTGGTAAGTACACTTATTAAGGCCTTGGATTCAGAACATTGATGTATATACAAGATTCTGGTCTGCTAATAACAATCATTGCACATCACACACCACTTAGGCAACAAAACAAAAGATCTTCATCTAACATTTACACTCATTGTTTCAATTATTTTATCAAAGAACAAACGCAAGCATGCTTCTCTGGTTCAAGAAGCCAAACCAACCACTAAATTTTGCAAACCAAACCTAAAAGAGTCTCACACTGTTAAACGCTATAACATAAGACTGATTCTTTCAGAGCCAACATACAACGATTAAGCAACGCCCACAACAACAACAACTGAATACACATCACAGAGATCTCAACATAAAGCCACAAAACATCAATTTCTCGATGAGAAACAACACTAAGAGATACCGAGATTCGAAACACCACGACAAACAATTTTGCAATTCCAGAGAACAACAACAACAAGAAGAAGAACACGCACGAAATAAATATCGGTGCAGAAGAGAAAAATGCTAAGGAGTATAGAATTCACCTGAAAGCTTAACACTGACGGCAGATCTGGTGATCGGAAATGGAGCAACGACGAGCTGGCCTAGTGAGGACGATGATATGAAAGCAAAATCCAATTTTAAGAGACGAGAGAGAGGAGGATGTGATATTTTGGAGGGTGTAAATCGTAATTTTCGCACCTATCCGAATTAAAAGGCCAAAACGGATTTTTCAAAACAGAAACGTTACTAATCGCTATTTGTCATAACGTTCCATTGAATTTTTTTTGGGCAAATTACTGCTGGTTAATCCAATGTTTGAACAGTTAAAAAAATGTGAATAAATGACAAAATAATAAGAAATTTAAGAACAAGGTCCCAAATTTGGGTTTTGTTTCGTTCTCACTTGTTCAGAGCAATTTCAAAAAAATAAAAACAATCTCTATAAAGGTAGGTAGGTAAAGGGAATCCTATAACCGGTTTTGGTTTTACTTGTATCCGGTTTTTGAAAAAAATTATGATGATTTCTTGAACGGTATTTGAGATATCTCGACGAGGATTCGGTTCAATGACTGAGGCCGAGAGAAGAAGGGTGCGTGATCAGAGCCTTTGAGCTGAAAAACTTGTTCCGGTGGGTTCAATTTGATCATTGCTTCCTGGAGAGTAACCGGTACAGCGTAATCCTCCATGGTTTTGATGTAGAACCGTCGGATTGAACCATAATTTTTATCCGACACGTGAAGCTTTTCACTGACCGGTGCGAATGGGATCGGTCTAATGGCTACCGAGGCCAATGCCAGGTCCTATATTTAAATTGGTTACAAAAAAAGTTCGGTTCAGTAATTAAATCGATCTGTACCGGTTTAAGATTGATTGGTTCGGTTTTCATTTTACCTTTGGTGGGCTCTGGTTTAAGAGAAAGTCTCTAAGCAAAGATCTGTCGAAATCAACGGCAGTTGGTGGGTTCTTTTTGCCGTTGGCGTACAGAAAGATCTGTGCTTGTTGCATCAGATCATTTGACCCCAGCTGAATAAAAATTAAATAATTCAAATTAATACAGTTAAAAAGGAATTATAAGCATAATATATACAGTATTGTTTTTAATATTTTAATTTGATACTTATTTTGCAAAATATATGAAATTTGATCGAGTATCATTTTTGCAAATAGCATAATATTTAAAAATAATTTAACAAATACAAGATTATTTTATCCGATGACAATGTTACTTGATTAAAAAAAACGTTAAATCTCAAATTTATATCTTTCAATTTTATAAAAAAATTTCAGGGTGTCATTTTCACAAATATATACCAAAATTAAGCTATTTTCCTGATTAAAAAGTACCTGTTGATTAAAGAGATCAAGAGTGCTCTGGCCATTAGCCAACATAGCAGCAGAGATAAAGACAGCTTTGGAGATCTTAGTAGGAAACATCTCCATCGCGTAGGACATACAAGCTCCTCCAAAGTCGTGTCCCACCAGTATCACCTGTTATTAACGTTAATGTCTTAAAACATGACCCAACAGTTGTAATTTTCATCATTTGCACTAATAATGACTAGTTTATTTATAAGGTTAATTATGAACCTTCTCGGTGGGTTTGAGGGATTCAAAGAAGTGGAGGAGAGGCTTGGAGTAGTGAGCGAGGCTTGTGATGTTGTTAGTATCAATAGAGCTCACGCCTGAACCGGTCAAGTCAATAGCATCGACTTGGAAACCATGATTCTCTAAGAGAGTTATGGTTTTGTACCAACACCAAGCCCCGAATCCACCACCATGAACCAACACGAACCGCTTCGTCTCTGAGTCTGCTTCCACCTTATTTAGCTCCTGTTAGACATACACATACGTCATATGTCACAATATAGATAAGCTGTGATTTCTCAATGGCCAGTTTTTGCTTTGAGTTTACATAAAGGCTAACGATTAACTAACTAATTTGTTTAAGTTGTAGTTAGTTTTGGAAAATAAATATCATATTTTATCGTATAAATGCAAAGAAACAATCTTTAACGTATGGTTAGGCTAATTCATTAGTTTTCTATTGAGCCAAGTGCTTGCCTTGTCAACGAGCTGGTTAGGCTTGATCATGGGATCGGTACTGGACCTTTGTCTAGAGCTAGAGCTTCTTACGAATCCCGAGGTTGACTTCTTGGGAGTCTGGACGGCGGAAACAGGTCCTGAGCTGGTGCCAGAGGGCTGAGACGAGGGATAGACAACGGAGGTGGAGCGTCTGAAACTAGGAGGAACAACAGAGTTGCTGTTACGAGGGGTTTGGTTGAAGAGGAGATTAGTCGCTGCTAAGGTTTGCTCCTGAATTACATGAGAGTCTTTGTCATGGCCGTGGTGGTCTTGATGATGTCTCTCTCTTATCTTCTTTGTCTTCGCTTTGATACCACCTTTCTTAGAAGACGAAGTGGATGATGATCCAGAGCAGGAGAGCGAAGGAAGTAGTGTCCGTCTTCTAAATGAAGGCATCAACGACAGACGACGCACGTATTTGTATTTCCCGGAGTTACCTCCTCCTCCGCCGGAGGATTTCTTGGGACGTTGTTCCTGTTCGTGAGATATACATGTGAACGAGTTCCCCATTTTCTAGAATTTGCTGTGTTAGTTCCTCCACAAAACAAAAAGAGATGTTTATAGATACTACATGTTCCCATGTTCGTGCTCGCCTCTGTTAGTTGTTGATAACAGTTGAGACCTTCACGTCGGGACAAAAGATATCTGCATTGGACTTTGAGGTTACAAGTACTCCAAAGCATTGATTGCTTTGACTAAATCTGACTGGTATTGAGGAATATATATGAGAATAACTGTGTTCAGAGTTGGAATGTTTGTACATTATAAGATGATACTTTATTATAAATGATTAAAAAATGTAAACAAAATTTGGTTGCCAAGATGGAGAGACAGATGTATAGTGGAGGAACATGGAGGGCACATTGTTTTGACTTTTCAAGATGAGTCGAGTGCAGGCGAAAGCCAAAAAGGTATAAATCTATTACAAGATACAATAATAAACACACCTTACTTCCCTGAAACGTTAGGTGTCTCCAGCTCTATAAATGAACATAGATTAAGCTTCTTGTTTCCTAATAATTAATGCTAAGCTCAGCCACAGTCATCTTCTTTCAACCGAACGCATCTCCTTTAAATGTTCAGCATCAGTCTCCAGTGGTATCAGTGTTCGACCTCCCATCAGAATATAAATAGTTTTATCTGCATCAAACAGAGAAATGATGATTACAAAAAGAACCAGGGATTTTGCTTTCTTGTTCATCAGATGCTTTGGTCTGCAACTTGTAAACTCTAGGAACGGAGGAATAAAGATGTAAATCTTCTCTCTATGCCATGTTAAAATTTCAAAAACTGATGAGAGATATTGTTGTGTTTTACCTTGAAATAAGCAAAGGGGACAAGTTAAATTCACTCTGCTGTTTTGTAATGATGAGGAGCTAACTCAGCCAACCATAAGGGATCAATTCTTGTGAGGTTCTTGATGTACTTCTTGCTGGTTTGCATGAGCTCGTCGAATATAACACATTCAGGTTTCGCACGGAATAAAACAGAAGTTGGGTGGATGTGGACAATCTCACCACTTTCCAAAGCCCTATCAAGTCATTAGATGACAATGGAAGTTTTGTTAAGATGAAAAGAGCAGAGCATAATAGGAGTATTTACACATGTTACAAAAATTAAACGAACCACCATAGGTAACCTACCTGTATGTACCGTCCAATTGTCTCTGTGCTGCTTTAAGGAAAAACGATGCAGCAAGACATCTACGAAACTCAAGCATGTCATTACCGCATGAAGACACATTAAACCCCATCTGTTCAACATGTTCACGAATTTGCCTGCAACAATCCTTTTGTGTCATTATCATAATTCATCATAAGGCATAACTATCAACTGTAATTATCTACAAAGAAGGCATAACCTACCTATATATGTCACGAGCATGCTTCAAGGAACGGCTATTCACAAAGTTCTCCTTACACCATTTTTTCATAATTTTATCAAGATTGTTTCCACTGCCGGCTACTTTTTTCTTTTCCAAGAACTCATCTGACTCCCGGTAAACACTAAGATAAGTTAGGTGATCCCCTTCAACGCTAGCGAAGTGGTTTCTTGCTGTTCTTGCCTGCGAAACAAAGAATAGAAGTGGCTGCTTTAATCAACTATTAATATAAAGGAAAATAAAACTATCTCCTGGTCTTTTGGTATGCTCACCTCTTCTCTCTTCTCACGCGGATCATAAAATATGGACTCCACAGTGAGCACGGCAACAGTGATCAGCATTTCCTCAAGACAGTTGAATTGATTGGCCAAAATTAGAGCTTTGGAGTAAATAGGTTCCAGTGGGAGCCGTGACATTTGGTAGCCAGCGGGATCTTCTAGTTTACCATCATCCGTCAAGGCACCAAGCGAGTGCAACTCTGCCAATGCTTTTACAATCGCACCACTGTTTAAAATCAGATGAAAATCTAGATCAACAAAGTGTTTATGAAAAACCATTAGAGAATAAATGCTTCAGCTATGAGAGTCACACTTCCCTAAACTACTTTAGTTATAGCAACCATTAAACCAAACCACCGATATTCTCAGTATAAGAGAATATACACGACAAAAGGAAATACCTTGAAGGTTTATCTATAAAATCAAATCCAATTATATCCTCAATTCCCAGAGCCTTCAGCTGCAAAATGATATTTGAGAGGTTGCATCTCTTGATCTCTGGTTTAGTTGAGTCTTCCAGTTTCTCAAATTCCCTCTCCGGATAAAGACGAAAGCACTTCCCAGGAACCTCACGTCCTGCGCGTCCACTAAAGTAAAAGCCAAAAATAAACAAGAAAGCATATATATAATTGTAGATAAAACTCAACTTTTGCCATCTATAACCATCTTGAATGGAAAGAAAAAACGAATATAGAATAAGGTACCTTCTTTGAAGCGTCTGTGCTTTTGATGCTGGAACAACATCAAGTGATTCCATGCCTTTCCTTGGATCATAGGTTCGTGCCTTAACAAACCCAGGGTCTATAACGTATCTTATTCCAGGAATTGTAATTGATGTCTCTGCTATATTCGTGGCCAAAATCACCTAAAATGTACAAATAAAAATAACTCAGACTGGTTTTATTATCACCACAACACAACTGACAACCAAATCTCCAAAATAAGCAGATGATAGCTAAACTTCTCTAACCTTGCGAAAACCAGGCGGAGCTACAGCAAAAGCTTTCATTTGCTGCTCTGATGGAAGAGCAGAAAAGATAGGAATTGGCAGTAGCTTTCGTTTGTCTTCAGGTAAATGCTGAAGTCTTTCTTGGACAAGTCTCTCAACAGATTCGATTTCATCTTGCCCAGTGAGGAAAACAAGTATGTCACCTGGCTTCTCCTCCATATGAATCTAAGATAATTAGACGCAGAATTAGTATTACTATGACTACAAATTTCCATTCCTCAAATGCTGGTAGAGGCAGGAGAGAGATATTAAGGTCACAAAATCAATAACCTGAAATATGGTGACCAAGGCAGCATCTATATAATCAGATTCAGGATGAACAGTGTAAAGAATGTCAACAGGAAATTGTCGCCCTTGCACATGAACAGCTTTGGCACCACCGTAATACTCAGAGAAAACACGCGCATCCAAACTAGCAGACATAATGATCAGCTTCAACGGAGATAATTTCCTACCTTGACAACCTCTTAATACACCATTCTGCTGAGGACCATTCTCATCCCTTGTTTTTGTCTGCCCTTGTAATGCCATATTACCAATCTCAGTTTTCTCACCAACAGGCTTCAACCGAGCCCGCTGTATTTTTTTCAGCAAGGCCAGCAGAACATCAGTATGAACACTCCTGTCATGAGCTTCATCGACAATAATAACTGAATATCTAGAAAGATGAGGATCCAACAGCGCTTCCCTGCAGAGATTTTGACAAAAGGTTTTTAATGTTTGTTAGAACAGAGAGAGATCACCAATAATAAAACTAGTCTACAATAAAGTTCTGGTTTTGTTTACCTCAGCAACAATCCATCTGTCATGTATTTCAACCTAGTAACATTAGAAGTAGTATCATCAAACCTAATGGAATAGCCAACCTTTTGGCCTAACTGAACATCACATTCTTCAGCTACCCTTTTAGCAACAGTCACAGCAGCGATACGTCTCGGTTGTGTTATCCCTATCATCTTTCCCTCTCGACAGAATCCAGCATTGTATAGGAACTGAGGCAATTCTTCATAACGAGAAATATAAACAAAGATCAATTAAAATACTTGGTGTTTCACTTTATATATATTCCAAGCAAAAACACACTAGAGATTGAACTTACGAGTAGTTTTCCCACTACCGGTTTCACCAACAATAATCAAAATATCATTCTTTCGAACCTCCTCAATCAAACGTTTCTCCACTGGATTAAGACATACAAAACACACCAACAGAGTTAGCCATGAAACAAAAAAAAAGCACAAAAATTTGGCAAAAGAAAGACAGAACCAAGTTTGTAATAACACGCACCTGAAGCAATAGGAAGAGACTTTCTATGTTCTGCTATTTTTTGCCTCATGCTGTGATAAGTTTCAATCGCAAAATCATTATGCAAAAAAATTCAATTTTCTTTTCTGGGTAATCATATCAGAACACTATGGTTGATAGTATAGAGTAAGAGAGACTAACCTGAAGTTCGGTTTGCTGTTTTGTACAGAGCTCCGAGGTTCTCCTTGCGCCATTGATGGCATCCCCCAAAATAAAATTCACCGAGGTTTCTTCACAGTAATACGAAGAGATTTCAGAGTCGGACAAGAAATTCAACAACAGGAGTGATTAAAATCGAGCTCGATTGATTAGAACAGCAAGTTGAAAGAGACGATGTGTATGGCCTTTACTCTCGCTCGTGCGTCTTGTTTGATTCTCTATGTCAGGGAGAAACAAAAATTAGGTTATTTGGTTGGTTCGATTCAGATACCGGACGGTTGAACCGGTTTAAGATGGTTTTGATTTTTTTTTTTTTTTGTAGTGTGTGGATTATTACAATGTTTGGGATCGAATCTAGCTAGTGCATGTTTTCTAAAAATATTTATGATTTGTTATTTAGGGTTTAGGTTTGGGATTTTGTGTATATATTATGTTTTGAATTTGCTATATTTATTTATTTTGGGTTAGGGTTAATTAATCAATCCTCATACATAAATGGTTTCACAATCACAAAGCACCATGGTCAATGGTCATGGTTCAAAAGCCAAAAGTCATATTGCTTACAACGTATAAGATTTATCTATCATTAAGTGTTTTGTTAAAATATGATTTCATAAAAAAAATTATTGAGTAATGATGAATACAACAAAGAGATCCTAAGAGCATGTGCAATGCACATAGACTCTCGTAGTTTCTTATATTATACTAGATTAGACCCGCGTATTAACGCGGATATAAAAAAAATATTTGAAATTTTAAGTTGTATTTAAAATATTACTTTTATTTCATTTGATTTTTTTAAAACTTGATTTAAAGTTTACACGTTCCATCTTGCAATACAATTTTTTTGTATATTATTACATGATAATATAATTAGATTTTAATTATATGCACTCAATCAATCAACATTTATGATTTTCATATCAAAAAAATGTGCTTTGTACCAAATTTATACCTTACTTAATATTTTATAAAAACTAAAAATTAATAAAATATAATTATCAAAAAAAAACTGAAAGCTAATTTTATCTCAAATTTGAAAAAGTAACAATATTTTAAGGGGCATTCTCAAAAATGCCCCTTTTTCCATATCTCTTTTTAAAAATACCTCTTCATGTTGACCATTTTTAAAACTACCCCTCTTTATATACAAAATGACCAAATTACCCTTTTTGAGTGACAGCAAGAATGTACAGTCATCAAAATCTAAAATATTTTCCCGCCAAAAAAATTTCCCGCCAAAATTTTTTTTCCCGCCAAAATCGAAAAATTTTCCCGAAAACATTATTTTTTCCCGCCAAAAAAAAAAAAATTTCCCGCCAAAATCGAAAAATTTTCCCGCCAAAAATATTAAAATTTATACCTTTTAAAAACCTTGTAAATGCTTTTAAAAAACTTTTAAAAGCGTTTACAAGGTTTTTAAAAGGTTTTTAAACACATTGTAAACGCTTTTAAAAACCTTGTAAATGCTTTTAAAAAGCTTGTAAAAGCGTTTACAAGTTGTTTAAAAAACATTTTAAAACTCTTTAAAAAATCTTGTAAAAGCCTTTACAAGGTGTTTATAAGGCTTTTATAAGGTAGAAACCTTATAAAACCTTTTAAAAACCTTGTAAATTTTTTTTGGCGGGAAAAATTTTGGCGGGAAAATTTTTTTTTTTGAAATTTTTTATCAATAGTTTTTTGACAAAAAAATTTTTGGCGGGAAATTTTTTTTGAAAAAAATTTGGCGGGAAAATATGTCAGAAATTTTTTGGCGGGAAAATTTTGTTTTTCTTTTTATTGAATAAAATAATTTTCATCTAAGGGTAAAATGGTCATTTTTGAAAAGGGGTATATCAAAAGGGGCATTTTTAACAAATTCTCATATTTTAAATATATTTGTTTCATATTTTGTAATCTCATAAGTAATAGTTTTACTACTTGTCCAACAATATCATAAATTAATCAAAAATTCAAAGATGTTATTATGAGAAAATTATTTGTTTATGTAAAGGTGAGTATCTACAATCATTTTTCTTTTAGGATTAATAATTAACAGTACAATTTATTTAATTATGGTATTATAGTAATTAATTGTATAATTTTCTCAATTCTTTTTCTTATAGAATTAGTAAATTTAAAATTAAAATTAGTATTATTTTTATATACATATATGAACTATCTTTTCATATTTATTAAATTGTTTAAATTTTTAATTTCTTATAATTTACAAATATGTTGAAACAAAGTTTTTGTCTAATACATGATAAAATCTTTAATTGTTAAATTGATATGTCGTGACATGAGTTACTAACTTTGAAAACCAAGGTTTATATAATAACATATTAATATTGAATACGTTATTTAATCATTCACTGATTGAAAAACTTAAGAAAATTACATTGATTTCTTATTTTGATTATCTTATTTTTCTTACATTATGTTAATCACTAATTTTCACACATTAAATCTTTTCATACTTTAATCACTTTTCTGTATAACATTATTTTTACTATATGATTATAATAAATAATAATTGCAATTAAATTGGAAATATTTTCCTTATTAATTGCACATATTTTCCTGTTGAAATTAGTAATTTAATAGATAACTTTCCTATTAGAATTAGTGATATAATAGATTACTTTTGGTTCTATATACTTTCAAAAATATTAATTGTAATCTTTTTATTTTTATTATTTTTAATTTTCTTATAATTATTAGATATTTTTTTTTCACACATATCGAAATATTATCGATATAATTGACATATGTCGCGATTATATAAATTACTAACTTTGAAAACTAAGGTTTATATAATAATATTTTAATAGTTATAATTTAATTAGTTAATTATTTAAATTTTAAATAAAAAAATTCTTCAATTTGGGAGAATAATGATTACATAAGGTTATAATCTGACTTATAGACCTTCTTAGAGAAAGAAGAGAGGGGATTATTTGTTTTTATACTCACCAGTATCTCTCCTCTTAATTATACTTTTTTTTCCTCCCAATTCTACTTTTAATGAAAGAGTTAACATTACTACATTACTCGTACAGGAGGAATACTCTGCTCATTCTTGAAGAAATTAACAGGATCATACTTAGCTTTAACTTGCATCAATCTCTTCAAATTCCCCAAGAAGTACTTGTAACCATAGATCTTAGCCTCATCCACGTCTGTCTCGCCACTTGGATTGCTTCCAATATCGATGTCTCTGTAATTAAAGAAGGCCTCTCTCGGGTTACTTGACACGTACGGTTCCGCAACCTCGTAAAGCTCCTTCATCGTACTCAGGCTAGCCTCTGTGGCGTTTGCGTCCTCCCATGTCGTATAGTATTGAACCTTGAACAAGTTTCCTTCCCGGTGAGGAAACGCTGTGGCGTTCG